>NW_025751519.1:0-15049 GCF_021184085.1 Oncorhynchus gorbuscha
GAGGGAGAGATATGGAGATGGAGAGAGAGAGAGAGAGAGAGAGAGAGAGAGAGAGAGAGAGAGAGAGAGAGATTGGGGTGAGATGGAGAGAGAAATGAAGGCTGAAACTATCAGTTTAGTAAATACAGAAAGAAAAAGACAGACAGAGTCATACAGTCAGACAGTCAGGTACCTCTAGACCATAGTATTCTCTCTCCAGACAGACAGTCAGGTACCGCCTAGACCATAGCATTCTCTCTCCAGACAGACAGACAGGTACCTCTAGACCATAGTATTTCTCTCCAGTCAGACAGACAGGTACCTTCTAGACCATAGTATTCTCTCCAGACAGACAGTCAGGTACCTCTAGACCATAGCATCTCTCTCCAGACAGTCAGGGGTACCTCTAGACCATAGTATCTCTCCAGACAGACAGTCAGGCAACCCTCTAGATTCATAGTATTCTCTCTCCAGACAGACAGACAGGTACTCTAGACCATAGTATTCTCTCTCCAGTCAGACAGACAGGTACCTCTAGACCATAGTATTCTCTCTCCAGACAGACAGTCAAATTCTCTAGACCATAGTATTCTCCAGACAGACAGGTACCTCTAGACCATAGTATTCTCTCCAGACAGTCAGTCAGGTACCTCTAGACCATAGTATTCTCCAGACAGTCAGGTACCTCTAGATATAGTATTCTCTCTCCAGTCAGACAGACAGGTACCTAGACCATAGTATTCTCTCTCTCCAGACAGACAGTCAGGTACCTCTAGACCATAGTATTCTCTCTCCAGACAGACAGTCAGGTACCTCTAGACCATAGTATTCTCTCTCCAGACAGACAGACAGACAGACAGACAGACAGACAGACAGACAGACAGACAGACAGACAGACAGACAGACAGACAGACAGACAGACAGACAGACAGACAGACAGACAGACAGACAGACAGACAGACAGACAGACAGACAGACAGACAGACAGACAGACAGACAGACAGACAGACAGACAGACAGACAGGTACCTCTAGACCATAGTATTCTCTCTCCAGACAGACAGTCAGGTACCTCTAGACCATAGTATTCTCTCTCCAGTCAGACAGACAGGTACCTCTAGACCATAGTATTCTCTCTCCAGTCAGACAGTCAGGTACCTCTAGACCATAGTATTCTCTCTCCAGTCAGACAGACAGGACCTCTAGACCAGATTCTCTCTCCAGACAGACAGACAGGTACCTCTAGACCGTAGTATTCTCTCTCCAGTCAGACAGACAGGTACCTCTAGACCATAGTATTCTCTCTCCAGTCAGACAGACAGACAGACATAGTATTCTCTCTCCAGACAGACAGACAGGTAGACAGACAGTCAGGTACCTCTAGACCATAGTATTCTCTCTCCAGTCAGACAGTCAGACAGTCAGGTACCTCTAGACCATAGTATTCTCTCTCCAGTCAGACAGACAGACAGACAGACAGACAGACAGACAGACAGACAGACAGACAGACAGACAGACAGACAGACAGACAGACAGACAGACAGACAGACAGACAGACAGATAGTCAGGTACCTCTAGACCATAGTATTCTCTCTCTCAGACAGTACCTCCTAGACCATAGTATTCTCTCTCCAGTCAGACAGACAGGTACCTCTAGACCATAGTATTCTCTCTCCAGACAGACAGACAGGTAGACAGACAGTCAGGTACCTCTAGACCATTGTATTCTCTCTCCAGTCAGACAGTCAGACAGTCAGGTACCTCTAGACCATAGTATTCTCTCTCCAGTCAGTCAGACAGACAGACAGACAGACAGACAGTCAGGTACCTCTAGACCATAGTATTCTCTCTCCAGTCAGACAGACAGATACCTCTAGACCATAGTATTCTCTCTCCAGACAGACAGACAGGTACCTCTAGACCATAGTATTCTCTCTCCAGACAGACAGACAGGTACCTCTAGACCGTAGTATTCTCCCTCCAGTGACTTGGTGTACTGGGGCAGTCCTATCTGTTTCAGCCACCAGGCTATGGAGCGATTATTCATGTCTGAGAGACAGATAGAAACAGACAAGACCATTTTTCACACACAGTTACACTTCACACAGTGACACACACACAGTTAAATACACAGTGACACACACACAGTTAAATACACAGTGACACACACACAGTTACACACACACACAGTTAAATACACAGTTACACACACAGTTACACACACAGTTACACACACACACAGTTAAATACACAGTTACACACACAGTTACACACACACACAGTTACACACACACACAGTCACACACACAGTCACACACACAGTTAAACACACAGTCACACACACAGTCACACACACAGTCACACACACAGTTACACACACAGTTAAATACACAGTTACACACACAGTTACACACACACACACACACACACACACACACACACAGTTACACACACAGTCACACACACAGTCACACACACAGTCACACAACCAGTTAGACACACACAGTTACACACACAGTTACACACACACAGTTACACACACAGTCACACACACAGTCACACACACAGTCACACAACCAGTTAGACACACACAGTTACACACACAGTTACACACACACAGTCACACACACAGTCACACAACCAGTTAGACACACATAGTTACACACACAGTTACACACACACAGTTACACACACAGTCACACACACAGTCACACAACCAGTTAGACACACACAGATACACACACAGTTACACACACCCAGTTACACACACAGTCACTCACAGTCACACAACCAGTTAGACACACACACAGTTACACACACAGTCACACACACAGTCACACACACAGTCACACAACCAGTTAGACACACACAGTTACACACACAGTTACACACACACAGTTACACACACAGTCACACACACAGTCACACACACAGTCACACAACCAGTTACACACACACAGTTACACACACAGTTACACACACACAGTTACACACACAGTCACACACAGTCACACAACCAGTTAGACACACAGTTACACACACAGTTACACACACACAGTCACACACACAGTCACACACAGTCACACACACAGTTACACACACAGTTACACACACAGTTACACACACAGTTACACACACAGTCACACACACAGTCACACACAGTCACACACACAGTCACACACACAGTCACACACACAGTCACATACAGTCACACACATCCAGTTAGACACACACAGTTCCAGTGTTTTGGCCGTGCAGACATGTTGCACCTACCTGAGATGAGCTGCTTCTGACTCTTTATGATAATCTTTACCTTTCTCTCTCTCTCACTCTCTCCTGATCTGTGAATCAGTAGCCAGCTATCCCTCAAACCAGTAGTGCTGCTTCCTCAGCCAATCAGACCCCACGATGGACCCGGGGGGGCTCCATAAATCAGCCAGTCCCCACTTAGGAATCTGTATCTCGAGTCAGGGGGCGGCACAAACGAGTTGGGACAGGATTCTAACATTCTGAGGGAAGAGACAGAGTGAAAACGAGAAGGGAGGGAGGGAGGAGACAGAGTGAAAATGAGAAGGGAGGGAGGGAGGGAGAGTGAAAACGAGAAGGGAGGGAGGGAGGGAGACAGAGTGAAAACGAGAAGGGAGGGAGGGAGACAGAGTGAAAACGAGAAGGGAGGGAGGGAGGGAGACAGAGTGAAAACGAGAAGGGAGGGAGGGAGGGAGACAGAGTGAAAATGAGAAGGGAGGGAGGAAGACAGAGTGAAAACGAGAAGGGAGGGAGGGAGGGAGACAGAGTGAAAATGAGAAGGGAGGGAGGAAGACAGAGTGAAAACGAGAAGGGAGGGAGGGAGGGAGACAGAGTGAAAACGAGAAGGGAGGGAGGGAGGGAGACAGAGTGAAAATGAGAAGGGAGGGAGGGAGGGAGACAGAGTGAAAACGAGAAGGGAGGGAGGGAGACAGAGTGAAAACGAGAAGGGAGGGAGGGAGACAGAGTGAAAACGAGAAGGGAGGGAGGGAGACAGAGTGAGGGAGGGAGACAGAGTGAAAACGAGAAGGGAGGGAGGGAGACAGAGTGAAAACGAGAAGGGAGGGAGGGAGACAGAGTGAAAACGAGAAGGGAGGGAGGGAGACAGAGTGAAAACGAGAAGGGAGGGAGGGAGACAGAGTGAAAACGAGAAGGGAGGGAGGGAGACAGAGTGAAAACGAGAAGGGAGGGAGAGAGGGAGATAGACTGAAAATGAGAAGGGAGGGGGAGACAGAGTGAAAACGAGAAGGGAGGGGGGAGACAGACTGAAAATGAGAAGGGAGGGGGAGACAGAGTGAAAACGAGAAGGGAGGGAGGGAGAAAGGGAGGGAGGGAGACAGAGTGAAAATGAGAAGAGAGGGAGGGAGACAGTGAAAAGGAGAAGGGAGGGAGGGAGGCAGAGTGAAATGAGAAGGAGGGAGGAGAGTGAAAATGAGAAGGAGGGAGGGAGGCAGAGGAAAATGAGAAGGGAGGGAGGGAGGCAGAGTGAAAATGAGAAGGGAGGGAGGGAGGCAGAGTGAAAATGAGAAGAGAGGGAGGGAGACAGTGAAAAGGAGAAGGGAGGGAGGGAGGCAGAGTGAAAATGAGAAGGGAGGGAGGGGGAGGGAGGGAGGGAGGGAGAGTGAAATGAGAAGGGAGGGAGGCAGAGTGAAAATGAGAAGAGAGGGAGGGAGGGAGACAGTGAAAATGAGAAGGGAGGGAGGGTGAAAATGAGAAGGGAGGGAGGGAGGGGACAGTGAAAATGAGAAGGGAGGGAGGGAGGGAGGGTGAAAATGAGAAGGGAGGGAGGGAGGGGACAGAGTGAAAATGAGAAGAGAGGAAGGGAGGGAGGGAGGGAGAGTGAGTGAAAATGAGAAGGGAGGGAGGGAGGCAGAGTGAAAATGAGAAGGGAGGGAGGGAGACAGTGAAAAGGAGAAGGGAGGGAGGGAGGCAGAGTGAAAATGAGAAGGGAGGGAGGGGGAGGGAGGGAGGGAGAGGAAATGAGAAGGGAGGGAGGCAGAGTGAAAATGAGAAGAGAGGGAGGGAGGGAGACAGTGAAAATGAGAAGGGAGGGAGGGAGGGAGGGAGGAGAAGGAGTTAAAATGAGAAGGGAGGGAGGAGGAGAAGGAGTTAAAATGAGAAGGGAGGGAGGGAGGGAGGGAGGGAGGAGACAGAGTGAAAAAGAGAAGGGAGGGAGGGAGAAGAGAGGGAGGGAGGGGGGAGACAGTGTGAAAAAGAGAATGGAGGGAGGGAGGGAGAGTGAAAATGAGAAGGGAGGGAGGGAGGCAGAGTGAAAATGAGAAGGGAGGGAGGGAGGCAGAGTGAAAAAGAGAAGGGAGGGAGGGAGGGAGAAGGGAGGGAGGGAGGGAGGAGACAGAGTGAAAAAGAGAAGGGAGGGAGGGATGGAGAAGAGAGGGAGGGAGGGGGGGAGACAGTGTGAAAAAGAGAATGGAGGGAGGGAGGGAGGGAGGCAGGGAGGGAGGGAGAGTGAAATGAGAAGGGAGGGAGGGAGGCAGAGTGAAAATGAGAAGGGAGGGAGGGAGGCAGAGTGAAAAGGAGAAGGGAGGGAGGGAGGGAGGCAGGGAGATGAGAGGGAGGGAGGGGGGAGACAGTGTGAAAATGAGAAGGGAGGGAGGGAGGGAGAGTGAAAATGAGAAGGGAGGGAGACAGAGTGAAAACAAGAAGGGAGGGAGGGAAAGAGGGAGGGAGGGAGACAGAGTGAAAACGAGAAGGGAGGGAGGAGACAGAGTGAAAATGAGAAGGGAGGGAGGGAGGAGACAGTGTTAAAATGAGAAGGGAGGGAGGGAGGAGACAGTGTTAAAATGAGAAGGGAGGGAGGGAGGAGACAGGGTGAAAACGAGAAGGGAGGGAGGAGACAGAGTGAAAATGAGAAGGGAGGGAGGGAGGAGACAGTGTTAAAATGAGAAGGGAGGGAGGGAGGAGACAGGGTGAAAAAGAGAAGGGAGGGAGGGAGGGAGTGTGAAAATGAGAAGGGAGGGAGGCAGAGTGAAAATGAGAAGAGAGGAAGGGAGGGAGGGAGAGTGAGTGAAAATGAGAAGGGAGGGAGGGAGGCAGAGTGAAAATGAGAAGGGAGGGAGGGAGGCAGAGTGAAAATGAGAAGGGAGGGAGGGAGGCAGAGTGAAAATGAGAAGAGAGGGAGGGAGACAGTGAAAAGGAGAAGGGAGGGAGGGAGGCAGAGTGAAAATGAGAAGGAGGGAGGGGGGAGGGAGGGAGGGAGAGTGAAATGAGAAGGGAGGGAGGCAGAGTGAAAATGAGAAGAGAGGGAGGGTGAAAATGAGAAGGGAGGGAGGGAGGGGACAGAGTGAAAATGAGAAGGGGAGGGAGGGTGAAAATGAGAAGGGAGGGAGGGAGGGGACAGAGTGAAAATGAGAAGAGAGGAAGGGAGGGAGGAGGGAGAGTGAGGAAATGAGAAGGGAGGGAGGGAGGCAGAGTGAAAATGAGAAGGGAGGGAGGGAGACAGTGAAAAGGAGAAGGGAGGGAGGGAGGCAGAGTGAAAATGAGAAGGGAGGGAGGGGGAGGGAGGGAGGGAGAGGAAATGAGAAGGGAGGGAGGGAGGGGACAGTGTGAAAATGAGAAGGGAGGGAGGGAGGCAGAGGAAAAAGAGAAGGGAGGGAGGGAGGGAGACAGTGAAAATGAGAAGGGAGGGAGGGTGAAAATGAGAAGGGAGGGAGGGAGGGGACAGAGTGAAAATGAGAAGAGAGGAAGGAGGGAGGGAGGGAGAGGAGTGAAAATGAGAAGGGAGGGAGGGAGGCAGAGGGAAAATGAGAAGGAGGGAGGAGACAGTGAAAAGGAGAAGGGAGGGAGGGAGGCAGAGTGAAAATGAGAAGGAGGGAGGGGGGAGGGAGGGAGGGAGAGTGAAATGAGAAGGGAGGGGAGGGAGGGACAGTGTGAAAATGAGAAGGGAGGGAGGGAGGCAGAGGAAAAAGAGAAGGGAGGGAGGGAGGGAGAAGGGAGGGAGGGAGGAGGGAGGGAGGAGACAGAGTGAAAAGAGAAGGGAGGGAGGATGGAGAAGAGAGGGAGGGAGGGGGAGACAGTGAAAAGAGAATGGAGGGAGGGAGGGAGGGAGGCAGGGAGGGAGGGAGGAGAAGGAGTTAAAATGAGAAGGAGGGAGGGAGGGAGGGAGGAGACAGAGTGAAAAGAGAAGGAGGGAGAAGAGAGGGAGGGAGGGAGGGGGAGACAGTCTGAAAAAAGAAGAGGGAGGGAGAAGAGGAGAGGGAGGGAGGGGAGACAGAGTGAAAAAGAGAAGGGAGGGAGGGAGGGAGAGGGAGGGAGGGAGGGAGGAGAGTTAGAGTGAAAAAGAGAAGGAGGGAGGGAGGAGAAGATGAGGGAGGGAGGGGGAGACAGTGAAAAAGAGAATGGAGGGAGGGAGCAGGAGAGGGAGAGGAAATGAGAAGGGAGGGAGGGAGGCAGAGTGAAAATGAGAATGGAGGGAGGGAGGGAGAGGAGAGTGAAAATGAGAAGGGAGGGAGGAGACAGAGTGAAAAGAGAAGGAAGGGAGGCAGAGGGAGAAGGGAGGGAGGGAGGAGAGTGAAATGAGAAGGAGGGAGGGAGGGAGCAGAGTGAAAAGAGAAGGGAGGGAGGGAGGAGAAGGAGGGAGGGAGGAGGACAGAGTGAAAAAGAGAATGGAGGGAGGGAGGGAGAAGAGAGGGAGGGAGGCAGAGGGGGAGACAGTGTGAAAAAGAGATGGAGGGAGAGACAGAGTGAAAAGGAGAAGGGAGGGAGGGAGGCAGAGGAAAAGAGGGAGGGAGGGAGGGAGAAGGGAGGGAGGGAGGGAGGGAGACAGAGTGAAAAAAGAAGGGAGGGAGGGATGGAGAAGAGAGGGAGGGAGGGGGAGACAGTGTGAAAAAGAGAATGGAGGGAGGGAGGGAGGGAGAGGAAATGAGAAGGGAGGGAGAGGCAGAGTGAAAAGAGAAGGGAGGGGAGGGAAAGAGGGAGGGAGGAGGAGACAGAGTGAAAAAGAGAGGGAGGGAAGGGGGAGGGAGGGAGGGAGGAGACAGGAAAAAGAGAGAGGAGGGAGGGAGGGAGAGGGAGAGGGAGACTGAAAATGAGAAGGAGGGAGGGAGGCAGAGTGAAAATGAGAAGGGAGGAGGGAGGGAAAGGGGGAGGGAGGGGGAGACAGACTGAAAATGAGAAGGGAGGGGGGGAGACAGAGTGAAAATGAGAAGGGAGGGAGACAGAGTGAAAGATTAAAGGGAGGGAGGAAAAGAGGGAAGGGAGGAGGAGACAGAGTGAAACGAGAAAGGGAGGGAGGGGGAGGAGACAGAGGAAAACGAGAAGGGGGGAGGGGAGGAGACAAAGTGAAAATGACAAGGGAGGGGGAGACAGAGTGAAAAGAGAAGGAAGGGAGGGAGAGAGACAGAGAAAAAGGAAGGGAGGGAGGGAGACAGAGTGAAATGAGAAGGGAGGAAGGGAGGCAGAGTGAAAATGAGAAGGGAGGGAGGGAAAGAGGGAGGGAGGGAGACAGAGTGAAAATGAGAAGGGAGGGAGGGAGACAGTGAAAAGGAGAAGGGAGGGAGGGAGGCAGAGTGAAAATGAGAAGGGAGGGAGGGAGAGTGAAAATGAGAAGGGAGGGAGGGAGGGAGAGTGAAAATGAGAAGGGAGGAGGGAGGCAGAGGAAATGAGAAGGGAGGGAGGGAGGGAGGAGAGAGAGAGTGAAAAAGGAGAAGGGAGAGGGAGGGATGGGGAGACAGGGAGGGAGGGGGAGGAAGGGAGGGAGGGAAATGAGAAGGGAGGGAGGCAGAGTGAAAATGAGAGGGAGGGAGGGAGGGAGACAGAGTGAAAATGAGAAGGAGGGAGGAGGGAGGGAGGGACACAGTGAAAATGAGAGAGGGAGGGAGGGAGAGTGAAAATGAGAAGGAGGGAGGGAGGGACAGTGGAAATGAAGAAGGAAGGAGGGAGGGAGGGAGGGAGAGTGAAAATGAGAAGGGAGGGAGGCAGAGTGAAAATGTGAAGGAGGAGGGAGGGAGGCAGAGTGAAAACGAGAAGGGAGGGGAGGGAGGGAGAGTGAAAAAGAAAAGGGAGGGAGGGAGGGAGGGAGAGTGAAAATGAGAAGGGAGGGAGGCAGAGGTGAAAATGAGAAGGGAGGGAGGGAGGGGACAGTGAAAATGAAAAGGGAGGGAGGGAGGGAGAGACAGAGTGAAAATGAGAAGGGAGGGAGGGAGGAGAAATGTAAAATGAGAAGGGAGGGAGGGATGGAGAGGAGAACGAGAAGGGAGGGAGGGAGAGAGGAGTGAAAAAGAAAAGGGAGGGAGGGAGGGAGGGAGGGAGGGAGGGAGGGACAGAGTGAAAAAGAAAAGGGAGGGAGGGAGGAGAAGAGGGAGGGAGGGGGAGACAGTGAAAAAGAGAAGGGAGGGAGGGAGGGAGGCAGAGTGAAAATGAGAAGGGAGGGAGGAGGCAGAGTGAAAATGAGAAGGGAGGGAGGGAGGCAGAGGAAAAGAGAAGGGAGGGAGGGAGGGAAAGGGAGGAGGGAGGGAGACAGAGTGAAAAGAGAAGGGAGGGAGGGAAAGAGGGAGGAGAGACAGAGTGAAAAAGAGAAAGGGAGGGAGGGAGGGAGACAGTGGAAGGAAGGAGAGAAGGGAGGGAGGGAGACAGAGTGAAAATGAGAAGGAGGGAGGGAGGCAGAGTGAAATGAGAAGGGAGGGAGGCAGGGGGAGGCAGGTGAGATGAGAGGAAGGGAGGAGGGAGGCAGAGGTGAAAATGAGAAGAGGGAGGGAGGGAGGCAGAGTGAAAATGAGAAGGGAGGGAGGGAGGAGGCAGAGGGAAAAGGGAAGGGAGGGAGGGAGACAGAGTGAAAATGAGAAGGGAGGGAGGGAGACAGAGGAAAGTGAGAAGGGAGGGAGGAGGAGACAGTGTGAAAATGAGAAGGGAGGGAGGGAGGAGAAGGGTGAAAAGAGAAGGGAGGGAGGGAGGGAGTGTGAAAATGAGAAGGGAGGGAGGCAGAGGAAATGAGAAGAGAGGAAGGGAGGGAGGGAGAGTGAGTGAAAATGAGAAGGGAGGGAGGGAGGCAGAGTGAAATGAGAAGGGAGGGAGGGAGGCAGAGAAAATGAGAAGGAGGGAGGGGGAGACAGAGTGAAAAGAGAAGGGAGGGAGGAGGGAAAGAGAAGGGAGGGAGGGAGACAGAGTGAAAATGAGAAGGAGGGAGGGGGAGGGAGGGGAGACAGAGTGAAAATGAGAAGGAGGGAGGGAGGGGACAGTGTGAAAATGAGAAGGAGGGAGGGAGGCAGAGTGAAAAGAGAAGGGAGGGAGGGAGGGAGAGGGAGGGAGGGAGGGAGGAGACAGAGTGAAAAAAGAGGGAGGGAGGGATGGAGGAGGGAGGAGTTGGGAGAGTGAAAATGAGAATGGAGGGAGGGAGGGAGGGAGCAGGGAGGGAGTGGAGGAGAAGGAGTTAAAAATGAGAAGGGAGGGAGGGAGGGAGGAGACAGAGTGAAAAGAGAAAGGGATGAGAAGAGAGGAGGGAGGGGGAGACAGTGTGAAAAAGAGAATGGAGGGAGGGAGGGAGAGGAAAATGAGAAGGAGGAGACAGAGTGAAAATGAGAAGGGAGGGAGACAGAGTGGAGAAGGAGGGAGGGAGGGAGGCAGGGAGGGAGGGATGGAGAAGAGAGGGAGGGAGGGGGAGACAGTGAGAAAAAGAATGGAGGAGGGAGGGAGGGAGGCAGGGACGGAAAGATGAAATGGAGGGAGGGAGGGAGGCAGAGTGAAAATGAGAAGGGAGGGAGGGAGGGAGGGAGGGAGGGAGGGAGGGAGGGAGACAGTGTGAAAAGAGAGGGAGGAGGGAGGGAGAGGAAATGAGAAGGGAGGGAGACAGAGTGAAAACGAGAAGGGAGGGAGGGGAAAGAGGAGGGAGGGAGACAGAGTGAAAACGAGAAGGGAGGGAGGGAGGAGAGAGTGAAAATGAGAAGGGGAGGGAGGGAGGGAGGCAGAGTGAAAATGAGAAGGGAGGGAGGGAGGGGACAGGGAGGGAAATGAGAAGGAGGGAGGGAGGGGAGACAGAGTGAAAAATGAGAAGGGAGGGAGGGAGGGAGGGAGAGAGGAGGGAGGGGGAGACAGTGTGAAAAGAGAATGGAGGGAGGGAGGGAGGCAGGAGAGTGAGAAGGAGAAGGAGGGAGGGAGGAGTGAAATGAGAAGGAGGGAGGGAGGCAGAGTGAAAAGGGAGAAGGGAGGGAGGGAGGGAGGCAGGGAGGGAGGGAGGGAGGGGGAGACAGTGTGAAAATGAGAAGGGAGGGAGGGAGGGGGAGAAAATGAGAAGGGAGGGAGAGAAGAGTGAAAATGAGAAGGGAGGGAGGGAAGAGGGAGGGAGGGAGACAGAGTGAAACGAGAAGGGAGGGAGGAGGAGAGATGAAAATGAGAAGGGAGGGACGGAGGAGACAGTGAAAATGAGAAGGGAGGGAGGGAGGAGACAGGGTGAAAAGAGAAGGGAGGAGGGAGGGATGAAATGAGAAGGAGGGAGGCAGAGAAATGAGAAGAGAGGAAGGGAGGGAGGGAGACAGAGGAAAATGAGAAGGGAGGGAGGGAGGCAGACTGAAAATGAGAAGGGAGGGAGGGAGGCAGAGGAAAACGAGAAGGGAGGGAGGGGGAGGCAGAGAAATGGAGAAGGGAGGGAGATGCAGAGTGAAATGAGAAGGAGGGAGGGAGGGAGGGTGAAAATGAGAAAGGGAGGGGGAGGGAGGGACAGAGTTAAAATGAGAAGGGGGAGGGAGGGGGTGAAATGAGAAGGGAGGGAGGGAGGCAGAGTGAAAAAGAGAAGGGAGGGAGGGAGAGTGAAAATGAGGGAGGGAGGGAGGGAGGGAGACAGAGTGAAAATGAGAAGGAGGGGAGGGGGAGGGAGGAGAAAATGAGAGGGAGGGAGTTGGGAGACAGAGTGAAAATGAGAATGGAGGGAGGGAGGGAGGGAGAGTGAAAGGAGAAGGAGGGAGGGACAGAGTGAAAATGAGAAGGGAGGGAAGGGAGGGAGGGAGACAGAGTGAAAATGAGAAGGGAGGGAGGGAGGGAGGGAGACAGAGGAAATGAGAAGGAGAGGGAGGGAGGGAGGTGAAAGAAGGGAGGGAGACAGAGTGAAAGTGAGAAGGGGAGGGAGGCAGAGGAAATGAGAAGAGAGGAGGGAAATGAGGAAAGGGAGGAAGGAGGGAGGGAGGGACAGTGTGAAAATGAGAAGGGAGGGAGGCAGAGTGAAAATGAGAAGGGAGGGAGGCAGAGTGAAAATGAGAGTGAGGGAGGGAGACAGAGGAAAGGGAGAAGGGAGGGGGGAGGCAGAGTGAAAGTGAGAAGGGAGGGAGGGAGGCAGAGTGAAAGTGAGAAGGGAGAGGAGGCAGAGTGAAAATGAGAAGGGGAGGGAGGCAGAGGAAAGTGAGAAGGGAGGGAGGGAGGGAGGCAGAGTGAAAGTGAGAAGGAGGGAGGGAGGGAGGCAGAGTGAAAATGAGAAGGGAGAGGAGACAGAGTGAAAAAGAGAAGAGGGAGGGGGAGGGAGAGAAAGGGAGGGAGGGAGGGAGGGAGGGAGAGCAGAGGAAAATGAGAAGGGAGGGAGGGAGGGGAGGGAGGGAGAGTGAAAATGAGAAGGGAGGGAGGGAGAAAGTGGGAAGAGGGAGGGAGGGAGACAGAGTGGAAAGTGAGAAGGGAGGGAGGGAGGAGACAGAGTGAAAAAATGAGAAGGAGGGAGGGAGGAGGGAGGAGGCAGAGTGAAAGGAAATGAGAAGGGAGTGGAGAAGGAGGGAGACAGAGTGAAAATGAGAGGGAGGGAGGGAGGGAGGGAGGGAGGGTGAAAATGAGAAGAGGGAGGGAGGTGAAAAAGAGAAGTGAAAACGAGAAGGGAGGGAGGGGGGAGGAATGTGAAGGAAGGGAGGGAGACAGAGTGAAAATGAGAAGAGGGAGGGAGGGAGACAGATTGAAAAAAGAAAAGGAGGGAGGGAGGGAGAAGGGAGGGAGGGAGGCAGAGTGAAAATGAGAAGGGAGGGAGGGAGAGTGAAAATGAGAAGGGAGGGAGGGAGGGGACAGAGTGAAAAAGAGAAGGGAGGGAGAGAGAGAGAGGGAGGGAGGGAGACAGTGTGAAAAAGAGAATGGAGGGAGAAGAGAGGGAGGGAGGGGAGACAGTGTGAAAATGAGAATGGAGGGAGGGAGGGAGGGAGGGAGGGAGGGAGAGTGAAAATGAGAAGGGAGGGAGGCAGAGTGAAAATGAGAAGGGAGGGAGGCAGAGTGAAAATGAGAAGGGAGGGAGGGAGGGAGGAGACAGAGTGAAAAAGAGAAGGGAGGGAGAAGAGAGGGAGGGAGGGGGGAGACAGTGTGAAAAAGAGAATGGAGGGAGGGAGGGAGGGAGGGAGAGTGAAAATGAGAAGGGAGGGAGGCAGAGTGAAAATGAGAAGGGAGGGAGGGAGGCAGAGTGAAAATGAGAAGGGAGGGAGGGAGGCAGAGTGAAAATGAGAAGAGAGGGAGGGAGACAGTGAAAAGGAGAAGGGAGGGAGGGAGGCAGAGTGAAAATGAGAAGGGAGGGAGGGGGAGGGAGGGTGAAAATGAGAAGGGAGGGAGGGAGGGGACAGTGTGAAAATGAGAAGGGAGGGAGACAGAGTGAAAAAGAGAAGGGAGGGAGGGAGGAGAAGGAGTTAAAATGAGAAGGGAGGGAGGGAGGGAGGGAGGAAGGGAGGGAGGGAGGGAGGAGACAGAGTGAAAAAGAGAAGGGAGGGAGAAGAGAGGGAGGGAGGGGGGAGACAGTGTGAAAAAGAGAATGGAGGGAGGGAGGGAGGGAGGGAGAGTGAAAATGAGAAGGGAGGGAGGGAGGGAGGCAGAGTGAAAATGAGAAGGGAGGGAGGGAGGCAGAGTGAAAATGAGAAGGGAGGGAGGGAGGCAGGGAGAAGAGAGGAGGGAGGGAGGGAGACAGAGTGAAAATGAGAAGGGAGGGAGGGAGGGAGGCAGAGTGAAAATGAGAAGGGAGGGAGGGAGGGAGGGAGGGAGGGAGGGAGGGAGGGAGGGAGGGAGGGAGGGAGGGAGAGTGAAAATGAGAAGGGAGGGAGGAGGCAGAGTGAAAGTGAGAAGGGAGGGAGGGAGAGGCAGAGTGAAAATGAGAAGGGAGGGAGGGAGGCAGAGTGAAAATGAGAAGGGAGGGAGGGAGGGAGAAGGGAGGGAGGGAGGGAGGAGACAGAGTGAAAAAGAGAAGGGAGGGAGGGATGGAGAAGAGAGGGAGGGAGGGGGAGACAGTGTGAAAAAGAGAATGGAGGGAGGGAGGGAGGGAGGCAGGGAGGGAGGGAGAGTGAAAATGAGAAGGGAGGGAGGGAGGCAGAGTGAAAATGAGAAGGGAGGGAGGGAGGAGACAGTGTGAAAATGAGAAGGGAGGGAGGAGACAGAGTGAAAAAGAGAAGGAAGGGAGGCAGAGTGAAAAAGAGAATGGAGGGAGGGAGGGAGAGTGAAAATGAGAAGGGAGGGAGGGAAGCAGAGTGAAAAAGGAGAAGGGAGGGAGGGAGGGAGAAGGAGGGAGGGAGGGAGGAGACAGAGTGAAAAAGAGAAGGGAGGGAGGGATGGAGAAGAGAGGGAGGGAGGGGGGAGGGAGAGTGAAAATGAGAAGGGAGGGAGGCAGAGTGAAAATGAGAAGAGAGGAGGGAGAGCAGAGTGAAAATGAGAAGGGAGGGAGGGAGGGAGGAGACAGAGTGAAAAAGAGAAGGAGGGAGAGAGAGAGGGAGGGAGGGGGAGACAGATGTGAAAATAGAGAATGGAGGGAGGGAGGGAGGGAGGGAGAGTGAAAATGAGAAGGGAGGGGAGGGAGGCAGAGTGAAAATGAGAAGGGAGGGAGGGAGGCAGAGTGAAAATGAGAAGAGAGAGGGAGGGAGACAGTGAAAAGGAGAAGGGAGGGAGGGAGGCAGAGTGAAAATGAGAAGGGGAGGGGAGGGGGGAGGGAGGGTGAAAATGAGAAGGGAGGGAGGGAGGGGACAGTGTGAAAATGAGAAGGGGAGGGAGACAGAGTGAAAAAGAGAGAAGGGAGGGAGGGAGGAGAAGGAGTTAAAATGAGAAGGAGGGAGGGAGGGAGGGAGAAGGGAGGGAGGGAGGGAGGAGACAGAGTGAAAAAAGAG
>NW_025751520.1:0-15047 GCF_021184085.1 Oncorhynchus gorbuscha
AGAGAGAGAGAGAGAGAGAGAGAGAGAGAGAGAGAGAGAGAGAGAGAGAGAGAGAGAGAGAGAGAGAGAGAGAGAGAGAGAGAGAGAGAGAGAGAGAGAGAGAGAGAGAGAGAGAGAGAGAGAGAGAGAGAGAGAGAGAGAGAGAGAGAGAGAGAGAGAGAGAGAGAGAGAGAGAGAGAGAGAGAGAGAGAGAGAGAGAGAGAGAGAGAGAGAGAGAGAGAGAGAGAGAGAGACAGAGAGACAGAGAGAGAGAGAGAGAGAGAGACAGAGAGAGACAGAGAGAGACAGAGAGAGAGAGAGAGAGAGAGAGAGAGAGAGAGAGAGACAGAGAGAGACAGAGAGAGACAGAGAGAGAGAGAGAGAGAGAGAGAGAGAGAGAGAGAGAGAGAGAGAGAGACAGAGAGAGACAGAGAGAGAGAGAGAGAGAGAGAGAGAGAGAGAGACAGAGAGAGACAGAGAGAGACAGAGAGAGAGAGAGAGAGAGAGAGACAGAGAGAGACAGAGAGAGAGACAGAGAGAGAGAGAGAGAGAGAGAGAGAGAGAGAGAGAGAGAGAGAGAGAGAGAGAGACAGAGAGAGAGACAGAGAGACAGAGAGAGACAGAGAGAGAGAGAGAGAGAGAGAGAGAGAGACAGAGAGAGACAGAGAGAGACAGAGAGAGACAGAGAGAGAGAGAGAGAGAGAGAGAGAGAGAGAGAGAGAGAGAGAGAGACAGAGAGAGACAGAGAGAGACAGAGAGAGAGAGAGAGAGAGAGAGAGAGAGAGAGAGAGAGAGAGAGAGAGACAGAGAGAGAGAGAGACAGAGAGAGACAGAGAGAGACAGAGAGAGACAGAGAGAGACAGAGAGAGAGAGAGAGAGAGAGAGAGAGAGAGAGAGAGAGAGAGAGAGACAGAGAGAGAGAGAGACAGAGAGAGACAGAGAGAGACAGAGAGAGACAGAGAGAGACAGAGAGAGACAGAGAGAGAGAGAGAGAGAGAGAGAGAGAGAGAGAGAGAGAGAGAGAGAGAGAGAGAGACAGAGAGAGAGAGACAGAGAGAGACAGAGAGAGACAGAGAGAGACAGAGAGAGAGAGAGAGAGAGAGAGAGAGAGAGAGAGAGAGAGTCTAGCTTGGAGCCTGGCGGTGATTAGACCTATATCAGTTTTGTGTCTGGTCTCAGGTGGTGTGGAGGTTAACGATGTTTTCAAGTTCAGGAGTTTAGGTTTATATATCAGCGCTGTCTGTGTTTGTGAGGTTATGTTTTTTAGAGAGGAAAAGGATCATTCTGAGATCCCCTGGGACTCTTAACTCTTGTAGAGAAGTTTTAGACTTCTGGCAGGATGATGATCAAGGAGAAGGGCCCTGCACACACACAGTCCTGGCAGGATGATCAGAGGAATAAGAGCCCCCCTATGCCCCCAGCTGGTAAAAATCACATTCCCCACAATACAGCGCTGAGCTTTCATCCTGACGAGAGTGTTTTCACAGATCAAGTGTAAAGCTCACTTTTAAAAAAGATTAGTTTCCACAGCGAGACCAGACATGTTCCCCAAAGCCCAGGTGTGGTACACTCACAGTAAACTGCCTCACCGTAAATCCGTCTCGCAGTAAACTGCCTCGCGTAAACTGCCTCGCCGTAAACGCCCGCCTCGTAAACTGCTCGGCCAGTAAACTGCCTCGCCGTAAACTGCCTGGGCCAGAACTGCCTGCCAGAACTGCCTCGTCAGAACTGCCTCGCAGTAAACTGCCTCACAGTAAACTGCCTCACAGTAACAGCATGCGTTCTATAGGAGTTGAGAAGGAAGAGGAGTAGTTGTATGTGTTGGGGGAGTCTCTTGTCTGTTTGGTTTGGGGCTCGGCCTATAAATCATATCTCCATTTTTTCTCAGAACTTTTGTGCGATTCACAATGTATATATCTACATTATCTAAATAAGCTTTGTTGCACAATTTAAATGTAATTTCAGTGCATTTCAAACCGTCTGGAATAATGTAATGAATTCAGGCTTGTAAAAGTATACCTATACTAAAATATAAGCCTTCAACCATAACACTCCAAAAATAATGTAATTTAAAAATAAATAAATAGTTTAACCTGTTTTATTTTCTTCTTCAATAATCACTGATCACTTTCAAGTCTGTCTATGTAAATACAAATGAGACAGGAACCTGGGGATCAAACCGGGTCTGTAGTAACTCCTCTAGCACTGCCACTCAGGGAAGCCCAGCACTAGTGAGTTTGGCATCTCATTTAGGATGCCCCTTTTTATTACAAATGTATCAGACATGTCCAATGTCTAATAATAATGGAAGGTATTATGTTAAATGACCAACGTCTGGTAGCAGGCGTTATAGAAAACGAACACAGGTCTCTAAACAATCTCTCAAGCACAAAGCCCACTGCCTGTGAGTAGCAATGGAGTACTCCAAAGTAGCCCATTGCCTGTGAGTGTAATGGAGTACTCCAAGTAGCCCTGCCTGTGAGTAGCAATGGGTACTCCAAAGTAGCCCACTGCCTGTGGTGGCAATGGAGTACTCCAAAGCCAGCCCACTGCCTGTGAGTAGCAATGGAGTGGTCAAGTAGCCCCACTGCCTGTGAGTAGCAATGGAGTACTCCAAAGTAGCCCACTGCCTGTGGTAGCAATGGATACTCAAAGTAGCCCTGCCTGTGAGTAGCAATGGAGTACTCCAAAGTAGCCCACTGCCTGTGAGTAGCAATGGAGTACTCCAAAGTAGCCCTGCCTGTGAGTAGCAATGGAGTACTCCAAGTAGCCCACTCAACAGTTTGGACACGCCTTGTATCATTCCAGGGTTTTCTTTCTTTCTTTTTTACTCTTTACTACTGAAATAACACATATTGAAGTGCTTAGTAACCCCACTTATGGATCCGGACGAGAATATTCCGTGCCCACAGCCGGAGTGGAGTCGATGACAACTCAAAGACAGTCAATATAGTCTCCAGAGCTGGAGACAAACGCATCACAATATTAATCCATGGAATGCTTTGATTAGTCTGTGAGTGGCCAAGCCCTCGGCACACCTACAAGCAGCTATTGCACTCATAATTCCAGCTGTGAATATATTTCTGACCCCCCCACCCCCCCCTACCGAATCTATAGCACTACCTCCAGCGCGCTTAGATTGACCGTTGTGTTATGTTTATTAAGAAAATAGAGGCCTTGGCATGTCTGCAGCAGTGAGCCATGAGAAAATGAGTTTTGAACTGAAATAAATGCTGAAAAGATGGCTCACTATTTTAGAAAGAAGATGAGAGAACTATAGTTTTGTACAGCCGACTAGCGCTTGATAACGCTAACAAATATATACTTGGAGTCAAAGTATCATTATAATATTGTCTAAAATCATTTTGCAATATGTAACTATCATTTCCCCCCCGCCCCATCACTAATATGATTCTGTTAATTTTAGCGGGAGGTATGCCTGGGATATGGTATGGTGTGCTAGACCCAGCTCCCAGGTATGCCTGGGATATGGTATGGTGTGCTAGACCCAGCTCCCAGGTATGCCTGGGATATGGTATGGTGTGCTAGACCCAGCTCCCAGGTATGCCTGGGATATGGTATGGTGTGCTAGCCAGCTCCCAGGTATACCTGGGATATCGTATGGTGTGCTAGACCCAGCTCCCAGGTATACCTGGGATATCGTATGGTGTGCTAGACCCAGCTCCCAGGTATACCTGGGATATCGTATGGTGTGCTAGACCCAGCTCCCAGGTATACCTGGGATATCGTATGGTGTGCTAGGCCCAGCTCCCAGGTATGCCTGGGATATGGTATGGTGTGCTAGACCCAGCTCCCAGGTATACCTGGGATATCGTATGGTGTGCTAGACCCAGCTCCCAGGTATACCTGGGATATCGTATGGTGTGCTAGACCCAGCTCCCAGGTATACCTGGGATATCATATGGTGTGCTAGACCCAGCTCCCAGGTATACCTGGGATATCGTATGGTGTGCTAGACCCAGCTCCCAGGTATACCTGGGATATCGTATGGTGTGCTAGACCCAGCTCCAGGTATACCTGGGATATCATTATGGTATGCTAGGCCCAGCTCCCAGGTATGCCTGGGATATGGTGAAGATGAAGACAGTTAGAAACAGAATGGCCTGTAATGAAGCTGTCTCCTTCTGTGGTCTGTCCCTGTTGTTTCTATGGGGGAGATGAAGACAGTTAGAAACAGAATGGCCTGTAATGAAGCTGTCCCCTTGTGTGGTCTGTCACTGTTGTTTCTATGGGGGAGATGAAGACAGTTAGAGACAGAATGGCCTGTAATGAAGCTGTCCCCTTGTGTGGTCTGTCCCTGTTGTTTCTATGGGGGAGATGAAGACAGTTAGAGACACTATGGCCTGTAATGAAGCTGTCCCTGTTGTTTCTATGAGATGAAGACAGTTAGAAACAGAATGGCCTGTAATGAAGCTGTCCCCTTGTGTGGTCATTACATCAGGTAGTGTTCCTGTGCATTTGTGACCCCACAGATGAGCACATGTCCCTGGGCACGTCTCTCCCTCAAGGCTGGGGAAGATCTCCTCTGAGTAGTATGGGGATTCTGGGGGGGGGGGATCTCTGGAGTATTATGGGGATTCTGGGGGAGGGGAGATCTCCTCTGAGTATTATGGGGATTCTGGGGGAGATCTCCTCTGAGTATTATGGGGATTCGGGGGGGCGGGGGAGATCTCCTCTGAGTAATATGGGGATTCTGGGGGGGGAGATCTCCTCTGAGTAATATGGGGATTCTGGGGGGAGATCTCTCTGAGGTGGGGATTCTGAGGGTGGGGGAGATCTCCTCTGAGTAATATGGGGATTCTGAGGGTGGGGGAGATCTCCTCTGAGTAATATGGAGATTATGGGGGGTCTCCTCTGAGCAATATGGAGATTATGGGGGAGATCTCCTCTGAGTAATATGGAGATTATGGGGGTGGGAGATCTCCTCTGAGTAATATGGAGATTCTGGGGGGGAGATCTCCTCTGAGTAATATGGAGATTCTGGGGGAGATCTCCTCTGAGTATTATGGAGATTCTGGGGGGGGGATCTCCCTCTGAGTATTATGGAGATTCTGGGGGGGGGGAGATCTCCTCTGAGTAATATGGAGATTCTGGGGGAGATCTCCTCTGAGTATTATGGAGATTCTGGGGGGGGATCTCCTCTGAGTATTATGGAGATTCTGGGGGGGGATATATATATATATTGCACAAAGGAACACCTATTTTTCTGTCAGTACAAGTTCTTTTATCAGTTTTAACCAAATTTGATATTTACCTATATTAAGGGGATCAATTCGATTTTGTAGTTGGGATTTGTTACCTAATCATCAGTCCTCCAGAGTCTCTGCCTCTATTGACAGAGCTGTATTTCTGTGACGGCACAGTGACCTCTCTGTAGCCTGTGGGACAGTGATCTCTCTGTAGCCTGTGGGACAGTGATGGCACAGTGACCTCTCTGTAGCCTGTGGGACAGTGATCTCTCTGTAGCCTGTGGGACAGTGATCTCTCTGTAGCCTGTGGGACAGTGACATCTCTGTAGCCTGTGGGACAGTGATCTCTCTGTAGCCTGTGAGACAGTGACCTCTCTGTAGCCTGTGGGACAGTGATCTCTCTGTAGCCTGTGGGACAGTGATCTCTCTGTAGCCTGTGGGACAGTGACCTCTCTGTAGCCTGTGGGACAGTGACCTCTCTGTAGCCTGTGGGACAGTGATCTCTCTGTAGCCTGTGGGACAGTGATGGCACAGTGACCTCTCTGTAGCCTGTGGGACAGTGATGGCACAGTGACCTCTCTGTAGCCTGTGGGACAGTGATCTCTCTGTAGCCTGTGGGACAGTGATCTCTCTGTAGCCTGTGGGACAGTGACCTCTCTGTAGCCTGTGGGACAGTGACCTCTCTGTAGCCTGTGGGACAGTGACCTCTCTGTAGCCTGTGGGACAGTGACCTCTCTGTAGCCTGTGGGGCAGTGACCTCTCTGTAGCCTGTGGGGCAGTGACCTCTCTGTAGCCTGTGGGGCAGTGACCTCTCTGTAGCCTGGGGGACAGTGATCTCTCTGTAGCCTGTGGGACAGTGATGGCACAGTGACCTCTCTGTAGCCTGTGGGACAGTGATGGCACAGTGACCTCTCTGTAGCCTGTGGGACAGTGATCTCTCTGTAGCCTGTGGGACAGTGATCTCTCTGTAGCCTGTGGGACAGTGATCTCTCTGTAGCCTGTGGGACAGTGATCTCTCTGTAGCCTGTGGGACAGTGATCTCTCTGTAGCCTGTGGGACAGTGACCTCTCTGTAGCCTGTGGGACAGTGACCTCACTGTAGCCTGTGGGACAGTGACCTCTCTGTAGCCTGTGGGGCAGTGACCTCTCTGTAGCCTGTGGGGCAGTGACCTCTCTGTAGCCTGTGGGGCAGTGACCTCTCTGTAGCCTGTGGGGCAGTGACCTCTCTGTAGCCTGGGGGACAGTGACCTCTCTGTAGCCTGTGGGACAGTGACCTCTCTGTAGCCTGTGGGACAGTGACCTCTCTGTAGCCTGTGGGACAGTGACCTCTCTGTAGCCTGTGGGACAGTGACCTCTCTGTAGCCTGTGGGGCAGTGACCTCTCTGTAGCCTGTGGGGCAGTGACCTCTCTGTAGCCTGTGGGGCAGTGACCTCTCTGTAGCCTGTGGGGCAGTGACCTCTCTGTAGCCTGTGGGGCAGTGACCTCTCTGTAGCCTGTGGGGCAGTGACCTCTCTGTAGCCTGTGGCACAGTGACCTCTCTGTAACCTGGGGGACAGTGACCTCTCTGCAGCCTGTGGGACAGTGACCTCTCTGTAGCCTGTGGGACAGTGACCTCTCTGTAGCCTGTGGGACAGTGACCTCTCTGCAGCCTGTGGGACAGTGACCTCTCTGCAGCCTGTGGGACAGTGACCTCTCTGTAGCCTGTGGGGCAGTGATGGGACAGTGACCTCTCTGTAACCTGGGGGACAGTGACCTCTCTGTAGCCTGTGGGACAGTGACCTCTCTGCAGCCTGTGGGACAGTGACCTCTCTGCAGCCTGTGGGACAGTGACCTCTCTGCAGCCTGTGGGACAGTGACCTCTCTGTAGCCTGTGGGGCAGTGATGGGACAGTGACCTCTCTGTAGCCTGTGGGGCAGTGAGTGACAGCGTCAGCCTTACACCATGTCTCCTGCAGAATAATGACGTCAACATCTTTAAGATGTGTGTTGAACTCCAGTGTTAAACTCTTCAGTCTGAAGGTTGATGAGTTTAGGCCCTGAATGTTCCACATGCTGACTGATAGGTTGGTGAGTTTAGGTCCTGAATGTTCGACATGCTGACTGATAGGTTGATGAGTTTAGGCCCTGAATGTTCCACATGCTGACCGATAGGTTGGTGAGTTTAGGTCCTGAATGTTCCACATGCTGACCGATAGGTTGATGAGTTTAGGCCCTGAATGTTCCACATGCTGACTGATAGGTTGATGAGTTTAGGCCCTGAATGTTCCACATGCTGACTGATAGGTTGATGAGTTTAGGCCCTGAATGTTCCACATGCTGACTGATAGGTTGATGAGTTTAGGCCCTGTACTAACTGATAGGTTGATGAGTTTAGGCCCTGAATGTTACACATGCTAACTGATAGGTTGATGAGTTTAGGCCCTGAATGTTCCACATGCTGACTGATAGGTTGATGAGTTTAGGCCCTGAATGTTCAACATGCTGACTGATAGGTTGATGAGTTTAGGCCCTGAATGTTCCACATGCTGACTGATAGGTTGATGAGTTTAGGCCCTGTACTAACTGATAGGTTGATGAGTTTAGGCCCTGAATGTTCTACATGCTGACTGATAGGTTGATGAGTTTAGGCCCTGAATGTTCCACATGCTGACTGATAGGTTGATGAGTTTAGGCCCTGAATGTTCCACATGCTGACTGATAGGTTGATGAGTTTAGGCCCTGAATGTTCCACATGCTGACTGATAGGTTGGTGAGTTTAGGCCCTGAATGTTCCACATGCTGACTGATAGGTTGGTGAGTTTAGGTCCTGAATGTTCCACATGCTGACTGATAGGTTGATGAGTTTAGGCCCTGAATGTTCCACATGCTGACTGATAGGTTGATGAGTTTAGGCCCTGAATGTTCATATCTCTCTCTCTCTCTCTCTCTCTCTCTCTCTCTCTCTCTCTCTCTCTCTCTCTCTCTCTCTCTCTCTCTCTCTCTCTCTCTCTCTCTCTCTCTCTCTCTCTCTCTCTCTCTCTCTCTCTGCAGTTACCATGGTGAGGCCGTAAGGGGCGGGGCCAGTAGGAGGAGGCTGATGCTTGCAGCTCTGGTGGGTGTGACCTCGGCCAACGCTGGACTGCTCTGGACGAGGTATGAACAACGCAGACACACACACGCAGGTATACATGTGTAGAGTACATGATACAGACATCATCTAGTCATTATACTGTCAGACACTATGATGTGTAGAGTACATGATACAGACATGCATGCGTGTGGCCGGTGACGTGTGGCTGGTGGCGTGTGCCTGGTGACGTGTGGCTGGTGACGTGTGGCTGGTGACGTGTTGCTGGTGACGTGTGGCTGGTGACGTGTGGCTGATGACGTGTGGCTGGTGACGTGTGGCTGGTGACGTGTGGCTGGTGATGTGTGGCTGGTGGCGTGTGGCTGGTGGCGTGTTGCTGGTGGCTGGTGGCTGGTGGCTGGTGGTGTGTGGCTGGTGGCGTGTGGCTGGTGACATGTGGCTGGTGGAGTGTGGCTGGTGGCTGGTGGCCTGTGGCTGGTGGCTGGTGGCTGGTACCAGGTGACGTGTGGCTGGTGGCGTGTGGCTGGTGGCGTGTTGCTGGTGGCTGGTGGCATGTGGCTGGTGACGTGTGGCTGGTGTCGTGTGGCTGGTGGCGTGTGGCTGGTGGCGTGTGTCTGATGACGTGTGTCTGGTGGTGTGTGGCTGGTGACGTGTGGCGTGTTGCTGGTGGCGTGTTGCTGGTGGCGTGTGGCTGGTGGCGTGTGGCTGGTGACGTGTGGCTGGTGGCGTATGGCTGGTGGCGTGTGGCTGGTGACGTGTGGCTGGTGGCGTGTGGCTGGTGGCTGGTGGCTGGTGGCTGGTGGCTGGTGGCTGGTGTCTGGTGGCTGGTGTCTGGTGGCTGGTGTCTGGTGGCTGGTGTCTGGTGTCTGGTGTCTGGTGGCTGGTGGCTGGTGGCTGGTGACGTGTGGCGTGTGGCTGGTGGCTGGTGGCGTGTGTCTGGTGGTGTGTGGCTGGTGACGTGTGGCTGGTGGCTTGTGGCTGTTGGCGTGTGGCTGGTGGCGTGTGGCTGGTGGCGTGTGGCTGGTGGCGTGTGGCTGGTGGCGTGTGGCTGGTGGCGTGTGGCTGGTGGCTGGTGATGTGTGGATGGTGGCTGGTGACGTGTGGCTGGTGGCATGTGCCTGGTGGCGTGTGGTTGGTGGCGTGTGGCTGGTGGCGTGTGGCTGGTGGCGTGTGGCTGGTGGCGTGTGGCTGGTGGCGTGTGGCTGGTGGCTGGTGGCTGGTGGCTGGTGGCTGGTGGCTGGTGGCTGGTGGCTGGTGGAGTGTGGCTGGTGGCTGGTGGAGTGTGGCTGGTGACGTGTGGCTGATGGCTGGTGACGTGTGGCTGGTGACGTATGGCTGGTGGCGTGTGGATGGTGGCGTGTGGCTGGTGGCGTGTGGCTGGTGACGTGTGGCTGGTGACGTGTGGCTGGTGGCGTGTGGCTGGTGGCTGGTGGCTGGTGGCTGGTGGCTGGTGGCTGGTGGAGTGTGGCTGGTGGCTGGTGGAGTGTGGCTGGTGACGTGTGGCTGATGGCTGGTGACGTGTGGCTGGTGACGTATGGCTGGTGGCGTGTGGATGGTGGCGTGTGGCTGGTGGCGTGTGGCTGGTGACGTGTGGCTGGTGACGTGTGGCTGGTGACGTGTGGCTGGTTGCGTGTGGCTGGTTGCGTGTGGCTGGTGGCGTGTGGCTGGTGGCTGGTGGCTGGTGGCTGGTGGCTGGTGGCGTGCGGCTGGTGGCGTGTGGCTGGTGGCTGGTGACGTGTGGCTGGTGGCCTGTGGCTGGTGGCCTGTGGCTGGTGACGTGTGGCTGGTGATGTGTGGCTGGTGGCCTGCGGCTGGTGGCGTGTGGCTGGTGGCTGGTGACGTGTGGCTGGTGGCTGGTGACGTGTGGCTGGTGGCCTGTGGCTGGTGGCCTGTGGCTGGTGACGTGTGGCTGGTGATGTGTGGCTGGTGGCCTGTGGCTGGTGGCCTGTGGCTGGTGACGTGTGGCTGGTGGCCTGTGGCTGGTGACGTGTGGCTGGTGATGTGTGGCTGGTGACGTGTGGCTGGTGATGTGTGGCTGGTGATGTATGGCTGGTGGCGTGTGGCTGGTGGCGTGTGGCTGGTGGCGTGTGGCTGGTGGTGTGTGTCTGGTGGCTGGTGGCTGGTACCTGGTGGCTGGTGGCGTGTGTCTGGTGGTGTGTGGCTGGTGGCGTGTGGCTGGTGGCTCGTGGCTGTTGGCGTGTGGCTGGTGGCGTGTGGCTGGTGGCGTGTGGCTGGTGGCGTGTGGCTGGTGACGTGTGGCTGGTGGCTGGTGATGTGTGGATGGTGGCTGGTGACGTGTGGCTGGTGGCATGTGGCTGGTGGCGTGTGGTTGGTGGCGTGTGGCTGGTGGCGTGTGGCTGGTCGCTGGTGGCGTGTGGCTGGTGGCTGGTGGCTGGTGGCTGGTGGCTGGTGGCTGGTGGCTGGTGGCTGGTGGCTGGTGGCTGGTGGCGTGTGGCTGGTGACATGTGGCTGGTTGACGTGTGGCTGGTGACGTGTGGCTGGTTGCTGGTGACGTGTGGCTGGTGGCTGGTGACGTGTGGCTGGTGGCGTGTGGCTGGTGGCGTGTGGCTGGTGGCGTGTGGCGTGTGTCTGGTGGTGTGTGGCTGGTGACGTGTGGCTGGTGGCTGGTGGCTGGTGGCTGGTGGCGTGTGGCTGGTGGCGTGTGGCTGGTGGCGTGTGGCTGGTGGCTGGTGGCGTGTGGCTGGTGGCGTGTGGCTGGTGGCGTGTGGCTGGTGGCGTGTGGCTGGTGGCGTGTGGCTGGTGGCTGGTGGCTGGTGGCTGGTGGCTGGTGGCTGGTGGCTGGTGGCGTGTGGCTGGTGGCGTGTGGCTGGTGGCGTGTGGCTGGTGACGTGTGGCTGGTGACGTGTGGCTGGTGACGTGTGGCTGGTGACGTGTGGCTGGTGGCTGGTGGCTGGTGGCTGGTGGCTGGTGGCTGGTGGCTGGTGGCTGGTGGCGTGCGGCTGGTGGCTGGTGGCTGGTGGCTGGTGGCGTGCGGCTGGTGACGTGTGGCTGGTGGCGTGTGGCTGGTGGCTGGTGACGTGTGGCTGGTGGCTGGTGACGTGTGGCTGGTGGCCTGTGGCTGGTGATGTGTGGCTGGTGGCCTGTGGCTGGTGGCGTGTGGCTGGTGGCCTGTGGCTGGTGGCCTGTGGCTGGTGACGTGTGGCTGGTGACGTGTGGCTGGTGGCGTGTGGCTGGTGGCGTGTGGCTGGTCGCTGGTGGCGTGTGGCTGGTGGCATGTGTCTGGTGGCTGGTGGCGTGTGGCTGGTGACGTGTGGCTGGTGACGTGTGGCTGGTGGCGTGTGGCTGGTGGCGTGTGGCTGGTCGCTGGTGGTGTGTGGCTGGTGGCGTGTGGCGTGTGGCTGGTACCTGGTGGCTGGTGGCGTGTAGCTGGTGACTGGTGACGTGTGGCTGGTGACGTGTGGCTGGTGGCGTGTGGATGGTGGCGTGTGGCTGGTGACGTATGGCTGGTGGCGTGTGGCTGGTGGCGTGTGGCTGGTGACGTGTGGCTGGTGACGTGTGGCTGGTGGCTGGTTGCTAGTGGCGTGTGGCTGGTTGCGTGTGGCTGGTGACGTGTGGCTGGTGGCGTATGGCTGGTTGCGTGGCTGGTGACGTGTGGCTGGTGGCTGGTGGCTGGTGGCTGGTGGCTGGTGACTGGTGGCTGGTGGCTGGTGGCGTGTGGCTGGTGGCGTGTGGCTGGTGGCGTGTGGCTGGTGGCTGGTGACATGTGGCTGGTGACATGTGGCTGGTGGCCTGTGGCTGGTGACATGTGGCTGGTGGCCTGTGGCTGGTGACGTGTGGCTGGTGGCTGATGGCTGGTGGCTGGTGGCTGGTTGCTGGTGGCGTGTGGCTTGTGGCTGGTGGCTGGTGGCTGATGGCTGGTGGCGTGTGGCTGGTGATGTGTGGCGTGTGGCGTGTGGCTGGTGACTGGTGGCGTGTGTCTGGTGGCGTGTGGCTGGTGGCATGTGGTTGGTGGGGTGTGGCTGGTGGCGTGTGGCTGGTGGCGTGTGGCTGGTGACGTGTGGCTGGTGGCGTGTGGCTGGTGGCGTGTGGCTGGTCGCTGGTGGCGTGTGGCTGGTGGCGTGTGGCTGGTGACGTGTGGCTGGTGACGTGTGGCTGGTGGCATGTGGCTGGTGGCATGTGGCTGGTGGCGTGTGGCTGGTGACGTGTGGCTGGTGGCATGTGGCTGGTGGCGTGTGGCTGGTCACTGGTGGTGTGTGGCTGGTGGCGTGTGACGTGTGGCTGGTACCTGGTGGCTGGTGGCGTGTGGCTGGTGGCTGGTGACGTGTGGCTGGTGACGTGTGGCTGGTGGCGTGTGGATGGTGACATGTGGCTGGTGACGTATGGCTGGTGGCATGTGGCTGGTGGCGTGTGGCTGGTGGCGCGTGGCTGGTGGCGCGTGGCTGGTGGCGCGTGGCTGGTGGCGCGTGGCTGGTGGCGTGTGGCTGGTGGCGCGTGGCTGATGACGTGTGGCTGATGACGTGTGGCTGTTGACGTGTGGCTGGTGGCTGGTTGCTGGTGGCGTGTGGCTGGTGACATGTGGCTGGTGACGTGTGGCTGGTGACGTATGGCTGGTGGCGTGTGGCTGGTTGCGTGTGGCTGGTGGCGTGTGGCTGGTGGCGTGTGGCTGGTGGCTGGTGGCTGGTGGCGTCCCGGCTGGTGGCGTGTAAGCGCTGGTGGCATAGCATGGCTGGTGGCCTGTGGCTGGTGACGTGTGGCTGGTGACGTGTGGCTGGTGACGTGTGGCTGGTGGCGTGTGGCTGGTGGCGTATGGCTGGTGGCGTGTGGCTGGTGGCGTGTGGCTGGTGGCGTGTGGCTGGTGACGTGTGGCTGGTGGCATGTGGCTGGTGGCGTGTGGCTGGTGACGTGTGGCTGGTGGCATGTGGCTGGTGGCGTGTGGCTGGTCACTGGTGGTGTGTGGCTGGTGGCGTGTGACGTGTGGCTGGTACCTGGTGGCTGGTGGCGTGTGGCTGGTGGCTGGTGACGTGTGGCTGGTGACGTGTGGCTGGTGGCGTGTGGATGGTGACATGTGGCTGGTGACGTATGGCTGGTGGCATGTGGCTGGTGGCGTGTGGCTGGTGGCGTGTGGCTGGTGGCGTGTGGCTGGTGGCGCGTGGCTGATGACGTGTGGCTGATGACGTGTGGCTGTTGACGTGTGGCTGGTGGCTGGTTGCTGGTGGCGTGTGGCTGGTGACATGTGGCTGGTGACGTGTGGCTGGTGACGTGTGGCTGGTGGCGTGTGGCTGGTTGCGTGTGGCTGGTGGCGTGTGGCTGGTGGCGTGTGGCTGGTGGCTGGTGGCTGGTGGCGTGCGGCTGGTGACGTGTGGCTGGTGGCATGTGGCTGGTGGCCTGTGGCTGGTGACGTGTGGCTGGTGACGTGTGGCTGGTGACGTGTGGCTGGTGGCGTGTGGCTGGTGGCGTATGGCTGGTGGCGTGTGGCTGGTGGCGTGTGGCTGGTGGCGTGTGGCTGGTGACGTGTGGCTGGTGGCATGTGGCTGGTGGCGTGTGGCTGGTGACGTGTGGCTGGTGGCATGTGGCTGGTGGCGTGTGGCTGGTCACTGGTGGTGTGTGGCTGGTGGCGTGTGACGTGTGGCTGGTACCTGGTGGCTGGTGGCGTGTGGCTGGTGGCTGGTGACGTGTGGCTGGTGACGTGTGGCTGGTGGCGTGTGGATGGTGACATGTGGCTGGTGACGTATGGCTGGTGGCATGTGGCTGGTGGCGTGTGGCTGGTGGCGTGTGGCTGGTGGCGTGTGGCTGGTGGCGTGTGGCTGGTGGCGTGTGGCTGGTGGCTGGTTGCTGGTGGCGTGTGGCTGGTGACGTGTGGCTGGTGGCGTGTGACTGGTGGCGTGTGGCTGGTTGCGTGTGGCTGGTGACGTGTGGCTGGTGGCGTGTGGCTGGTGGCGTGTGGCTGGTGGCTGGTGGCTGGTGGCTGGTGGCGTGCGGCTGGTGACGTGTGGCTGGTGGCATGTGGCTGGTGGCTGGTGACGTGTGGCTGGTGGCCTGTGGCTGGTGACGTGTGGCTGGTGACGTGTGGCTGGTGACGTGTGGCTGGTGATGTGTGGCTGGTGGCGTGTGGCTGGTGGTGTATGGCTGGTGGCGTGTGGCTGGTGGCGTGTGGCTGGTGGCTGGTGTGGTGGCTGGTGTGGTGGCTGGTACCTGGTGGCATGTGGCGTGTGGCTGGTGGCATGTGGCGTGTGGCTGGTGGCTGGTGGCGTGTGTCTGGTGGTGTGTGGCTGGTGGCGTGTGGCTGGTGGCTTGTGGCTGGTGGCGTGTGGCTGGTGGCGTGTGGCTGGTGGCGTGTGGCTGGTGGCGTGTGGCTGGTGGCGTGTGGCTGGTGGCGTGTGGCTGGTGACGTGTGGCTGGTGGCTGGTGGCGTGTGGCTGGTGGCGTGTGGCTGGTGGCGTGTGGCTGGTGGCGTGGTTGGTAGCGTGCTGTGGCGTGGCTGGTGGCGTGGTTGGTCGCTGGTGGCGTGTGGCTGGTGGTGTGTGGCAGGTGGCTGGTGGCTGGTGGCTGGTGGCGTGTGACGTGTGGCTGATGGCATATGGATGGTGACATGTGGCTGGTTGGCGGTGTGGCTGGTGGCGTGTGGCTGGTGGCGATGTGTCTGGTGGTGTGTGGCTGGTGGCGTGTGGCGTGTTGCTGGTGGCGTGTTGCTGGTGGCGTGTAGCTGGTGATGTGTAGCTGGTGGCGTGGCTGGTGATGTAGCTGGTGACGTGTGGCTGGTGGCGTGTGGCTGGTGGCGTGTTGCTGGTGGCGTGTAGCTGGTGCTGGTGGCTGGTGGCTGGTGGCTGGTGGC
>NW_025751521.1:0-15034 GCF_021184085.1 Oncorhynchus gorbuscha
AGGTAACAGACGTTTAGGTAACAGACGTTTATAGGAATAGAGTAGAGGATCGAGGTAACAGCCGTTTATAGGAATAGAGTAGAGGATCGAGGTAACAGACGTTTATAGGAATAGAGTAGAGGATCGAGGTAACAGCCGTTTATAGGAATAGAGTAGAGTATCGAGGTAACAGACGTTTATAGGAATAGAGGACGTAGGTAACAGACGTTTATAGGAATAGAGTAGAGGATCGAGGTAACAGACGTTTATATGAATAGAGTAGAGTATCGAGGTAACAAACGTTTATAGGAATAGAGGATCGAGGTAACAGACGTTTATAGGAATAGAGTATCGAGGTAACAGACGTTTATAGGAATAGAGTAGAGGATCGAGGTAACAGACGTTTATAGGAGTAGAGGCTCGAGGTAACAGACGTTTATAGGAATAGAGTAGAGGATCGAGGTAACAGACGTTTATAGGAGTAGAGGATCGAGGTAACAGATGTTTATATGAATACAGTAGAGGATCGAGGTAACAGACGTTTATAGGAGTAGAGGATCGAGGTAACAGACGTTTACAGGAATAGAGTAGAGGATCGAGGTAACAGACGTTTACAGGAATAGAGTAGAGGATCGAGGTAACAGACGTTTATAGGAATAGAGATCGAGGTAACAGACGTTTATAGGAATAGAGGATCGAGGTAACAGACGTTTATAGGAATAGAGTAGAGGATCGAGGTAACAGACATTTATAGGAAAACATCATCATGGTTTACTTATAGAACATTTGAGTACAAATACATATGATACAAGTAGAGGTATACACAACTCACACACATCTCGTACACAACTCACATCTCGTACACAACTCACACACATCTCGTACACAACTCATACACATCTCGTACACAATTCTTAGGTGTACAGTGACTTGCGAAGTATTCACCCCCCTTGGCATTTTTTCCTATTCTGTTGCCTTACAACCTGACATTTCGGGGTTGTATCATTTGATTTACACAACATGCCTATCACTTTGAAGATACAAAATATTTTTTTATTGTGAAACAAACAAGAAATAAGACAAAAGAAAACAGAACTTCAGCATCCATAACTATTCACGCCCCCAAAGTCAATACTTTGTAGAGCCACCTTTGCAGCAGTTACAGCTGCAGGTCTATTGGGGTATGTCTCTATAAGCATGTTTCTATAATCTTGTTTCTATAAGCTTGGCACATCTAGCCACTGGGATTTTTTCCCATTCTTCAAGGAGAAACTGCTCCAGCTCCATCAAGTTGGATTGGTTCCCAGTGTACAGCAATACACCAGATTCTCAATTGGATTGAGGTCTGGGCTTTGACTAGGACCACTTTAAGCTGTCCACCCCACATAGCTGGGCTTTACAGGAGAGTGGTCAGAAAAAGCTATGTGGGGTGGACAGCTTAAAGTGGTCCTATGGACAGATACTCCAATCTCTGCTGTGGAGCTTTGCAACTCCTTCAGGGTTATCTTTGGTCTCTTTGTAGCCTCTCTGATTAATGCCCTCCTTGCCTGCTCTGTGAGTTTGGGTGGGCGGCCCTCTCTTGGCAGGTTGATCGTGGTGCCATATTCTTTCCATTTCGTAATAATGGATTTAATGGTGCTCCTTGGTCTTAATTTAATGGTGCTCCGTGGGGTGTTTAAAGCTTCTGTGACTTCTGAAGGTAATAGGCTGCACCAGATGACATTTAGGGGCTTCATAGCAAAGAGGGTGAACACATACATACTGTACACACATACTGTACACACATACTGTACATACTGTACATACTGTACATACTGTACATACATACAGTACATACATACAGTACATACATACTGTACATACAGTACATACATACTGTACATACAGTACATACATACTGTACATACTGTACATACATACTGTACATACTGTACATACATACTGTACATACAGTACATACATACTGTACATACATACTGCACATACATACAGTACATGCATACTGTACATACATACTGTACATACATACTGTACAGTACATACTGTACATACATACATACTGTACAGTACATACTGTACATACATACAGTACAGTACATACTGTACATACATACAGTACAGTACATACTGTACATACATACAGTACATACAGTACAGTACATACAGTACAGTACATACAGTACAGTACATACAGTACATTACATACATACATACTGTACATTACATACAGTACATACATACTGTACATTACATACAGTACATACATACTGTACATTACATACAGTACATACATACTGTACATTACATACAGTACATACATACTGTACATTACATACAGTACATACATACTGTACATTACATACAGTACATACATACTGTACATTACATACAGTACATACATACTGTACATTACATACAGTACATACATACTGTACATTACATACAGTACATACATACTGTACATACATACAGTACATACATACTGTACATACATACAGTACATACATACTGTACATACATACATTACATACATACTGTACATACATACATTACATACATACTGTACATACATACATTACATACTGTACATACATACAGTACAGTACATACTGTACATACATACTGTACATACAGTACAGTACATACTGTACATACATACAGTACATACAGTACAGTACATACAGTACATACAGTACAGTACATACAGTACATACATACAGTACATACAGTACATACATACAGTACATACAGTACATACATACTTACAGTACATACAGTACATACATACTTACTGTACATACAGTACATACATACTTACTGTACATACTGTACATACATACTTACTGTACATACAGTACATACATACTTACTGTACATACATACTTACTGTACATACTGTACATACATACTTACTGTACATACTGTACATACATACTGTACATACATACTGTACATACTGTACATACATACTGTACATACTGTACATACATACTGTACATACTGTACATACATACTGTACATACTGTACATACATACTGTACATACTGTACATACATACTGTACATACTGTACATACATACTGTACATACTGTACATACATACAGTACATACTGTACATACATACTGTACATACATACATACTGTACATACATACTGTACATACATACATACTGTACATACTGTACATACATACATACTGTACATACTGTACATACATACATACTGTACATACTGTACATACATACATACTGTACATACTGTACATACATACATACTGTACATACTGTACATACATACATACTGTACATACTGTACATACATACATACTGTACATACTGTACATACTGTACATACTGTACATACAGTACATACTGTACATACTGTACATACAGTACATACTGTACATACTGTACATACATACATACTGTACATACTGTACATACATACATACTGTACATACTGTACATACATACATACTGTACATACTGTACATACATACATACTGTACATACTGTACATACATACATACTATACATACTGTACATACATACATACTGTACATACTGTACATACATACATACTGTACATACTGTACATACATACATACTGTACATACAGTACATACATACATACTGTACATACAGTACATACATACATACTATACATACAGTACATACATACATACTGTACATACAGTACATACATACATACTGTACATACAGTACATACATACACTGTACATACTGTACATACTGTACATACATACAGTACATACTGTACATACATACAGTACATACTGTACATACATACATACATACAGTACATACAGTACATACTGTACATACATACATACTGTACATACATACATACATACAGTACATACTGTACATACTATACATACAGTACATACATACAGTACATACTGTACATACAGTACATACATACATACTGTACACACATACATACATACTGTACATACATACTGTACATACATACATACTGTACATACAGTACACACTGTACACACTGTACATACTGTACATACAGTACACACTGTACATACAGTACACACTGTACACACTGTACATACAGTACACACTGTACACACTGTACATACTGTACATACACTGTACATACACTGTACATACACTGTACATACAGTACATACACTGTACATACACTGTACATACACTGTACATACACTGTACATACAGTACATACACTGTACATACAGTACATACTGTACATACAGTACATACTGTACACGCACTACATACACTGTACATGCACTACATACATACTGTACATACACACATACATACTGTACATACACACATACATACTGTACATACACACATACATACTGTACATACACACATACATAATGTACATCCACACATACTGTACATACACACATACTGTACATACTGTACATACATACTGTACATACATACTGTACATACATACATACTGTACATACATACACACACACATACATACATACATACTGTAAAATATATAATAATATAATAATATAATATAATAATAATATATGCCATTTAGCAGACGCTTTTATCCAAAGCGACTTACAGTCATGTGTGCATACATTCATACATATGGGGTGGTCCACATACTGAACATACATACCCTGGCGTTACAAGCGCCATGCTCTACTGTACATACATACCTACTGTACATACATACATACATACACTGTACATACTGTACATACTGTACATACATACATACATACATACATACATACATACATACATACATACATACATACATACATACATACATACATACATACATACATACATACATACTGTACAGTACAGAGAGAAACAGACAGACAGACAGAAACAGACAGACAGACAGACAGACAGACAGACAGACAGACAGACAGACAGACAGACAGACAGACAGACAGACAGACAGACAGACAGACAGACAGACAGACAGTACATACATATGCACGTACCACTTTTTCGTTTTTCATATTTTAGAATTCTTTTGAAACAAGTTATTTTTTTTTCATTTCACTAATTTGAATATTTTGTCCATAACAAACACAAATCCATTTAAATTACAGGTTGTAATGCAAACAAAAACAGGTGGAAAAAACAGCAAGGGGGTTGGAATAGTTTGATAAGGGGTTGAATAGTTTGACAAAGGGAATGAACAGTTTGACAAGGAATGAACAGTTTGACAAGGGAATGAATAGTTTGACAAGGGAATGAATAGTTTGACAAGGGAATGAATAGTTTGACAAGGGAATGAATAGCTTGACAAGGGAATGAATAGTTTGACAAGGGAATGAATAGTTTGACAAGGGAATGAATAGTTTGACAAGGGAATGAATAGTTTGATAAGGAATGAATAGTGTGACAAGGGAATGAATAGTTTGACAAGGGAATGAATAGTTTGACAAGGGAATGAACAGTTTGACAAGGGAATGAACAGTTTGACAAGGAATGAATAGTTTTGACAAGGGAATGAATAGTTTGACAAGGGAATGAATAGTTTGTGCACTGTATCATAACATCTTAGGCAAATCATAACATCACAAATGAATCACTTCAGAATTCAGCTCCAGAGGCAACATGAGGTTTACGAAGACCTCCTCTGGTGATTTCAACAGGTGTATATTGTATATCTGACAGCAATGATGCCACAAATAACAGGACAAGAACACAAAGAGCGACGAGTCCATTCCTTCATCTGTCTGTTTTATCAGCAAGTCAAGAACACATTGTCCAATAAAGAGGTGCTAGGATTTGAATAGGACACCAGTCCAACAAACAGGGTTGGGATCAATTTCATTTCAATTCAGAAAGTAAACCAAATTCAAATTCCACATTTCCCTAATTCAAAAACCTAAAAAGAGAATTAGAATTTCAGTGTGCTTCTTGAATTGAAATGGACCCAAACCCTGTCAGCTGCATATGTTGTTTTCCTTCTCCTCTGTGCCACAGTTCTAACAGCCACCATTAGAGCAGCTGAATGGCTGGCGGCTGGGTTGTGGTACACACTATCCAGACCGCTAACCACACACGGCGGTGTCCAAGTTAGTCAAGTGTAAGACGGCCATCTGTACCTAGTGTGGAGCCACCATCTCTGCAGCTGAGCAAGACTGGAACACAACTGAAATAGTTCAGGGTCCAGTCTGTCCATGTCTCTCTATAGTTGATGGTTCTCAGCTCAGTCTGATCATGTCTCTCTACAGCTGATGGTTCTCAGCTCAGTCTGATCATGTCTCTCTACAGCTGATGGTTCTCAGCTCAGTCTGTCCATGTCTCTCTACAGCTGATGGTTCTCAGCTCAGTCTGATCATGTCTCTCTACAGCTGATGGTTCTCAGCTCAGTCTGTCCATGTCTCTCTACAGCTGATGGTTCTCAGCTCAGTCCCATGTCTCTCTACAGCTGATGGTTCTCAGCTCAGTCTCTACAGTGGATGGTTTTCCACCGCAGAACCAGTCAGTCCGGCCTGAGGCTTTCCCCTGCAGAACCAGTCGGTCCGGCCTGAGGCTTTCCCTGCAGAACCAGTCGGTCCGGCCTGAGGCTTTCCCCTGCAGAACCAGTCGGTCCGGCCTGAGGCTTTTCACCGCAGATCCGGCTGGTCCGGCCTGGGCTTTCCACTGCAGATCCGGCTGGTCGTACAAGAGGCTTTCAAGGCTTCAGTAACTGTCCAGTGAAAATCTCACATTTAAAAGTTCATATTCTGTTAGCTCAAACCCAAATAATGTTGTTGACTTATCCTATACTTGTATTTGTGGCCAGAGCATAAATTGAGACAAAACACTTTAAAAACCTTACCTCACTTGTATCTAAATGGAGAAAGTTTAAAGAAAAAAGCTTGCTATATCCAATCAGCGGTCTACTTGCGTGAATATTTTCAAAGACCATATACGGCCACACTATTACAACACAGAAAAGTTGCTTTTTAACACATTTAAAGAAGACTATTTAGAAGGAAGACTATTTCACTCATATCGTAATTAATTATAGATCATTTCATAGAAACAGTTACTTTAAACCCCAGTGTTTGAACCCCAGAGTTCAGTCTACTGCTTCAGAAAAGGGATGAGTTCAGGCTTCAGAAAGAAGGGATGAGTTCAGTCTACTGCTTCAGAAGAAGGGATGAGTTCAGTCTACTGCTTCAGAATAGGGATGAAAAGATTCAGTCTACTGCTTCAGAATAAAGGGATGAGTTCAGTCTACTGCTTCAGAATGAAGGGATGAGTTCAGTCATCTCCTCTTCCTGTAATCTCACTCTCCTCCGTGTGAAGATGAGGTGGTCTCTTCCTGTAATCTCACTCTCCTCCGTGTGAAGATGAGGTGGTCTCTTCCTGTAATCTCCTCTCCTCAGTGTGAAGATGAGGTGGTCTCTTCCTGTAATCTCCACTCTCCTCCGTGTGAGAATGAGGTGGTCTCTTCCTGTAACCTCACTCTCACCAGTGACTCTCTATACTCCTCTGTCAGTTGGTTCAGTGTGAAGGTGAGGTGGTCTCTTCCTGTAACCTCACTCTCCTCAGTGACTCTCTATACTCCCTCTGTCAGTTGGTTCAGTGTGAAGGTGAGGTGGTCTCTTCCTGTAACCTCACTCTCTCAGTGACTCTGCTCTGCCTCTGTCAGTTGGTTCAGTGTGAAGGTGAGGTGGTCTCTTCCTGTAACCTCCCTCTCCTCAGTGACTCTATCTCCCTCTGTCAGTTGGTTCAGTGTGAAGGTGAGGGATCTCGTCTGTTGAAGGCTCTTCTCTTCCTCTTCTAGGCCACCTCTCAGTGACTCATTGTAACTTCCCGGGTTCCTAGCCTCACTATGTCCATTAATCTCCTCAGCCAGGTCCCTCCTGCCACTCTCCACCATGGCATTTATCAGCCTGGGCACTGCACCAATACCCTGCTGGCCTGGACCTCAGCGGGAGCCTGGCTTTAACACCCTCTGCTGCTGACCCGGGCCCAGTGGAACAGCATCTCCAACACCACGGCCCCTAGGTTGTCTCTGGAGGCGGGAGGGGAGAGAGGACAGACGAGAAAGAGAGAGAGAGGACAGAGAGGGAGGAGAGAGAGAGGACAGAGAGACAGAGAGAGAGAGAGAGCAAGAGAGATGGAGCGAGAGAGATGGAGCGAGAGAGAGATGGAGCGAGAGAGAGAGAGAGAGATGGAGCAAGAGAGAGAGAGAGAGAGAGATGGAGCAAGAGAGAGATGGAGCAAGAGAGAGATGGAGCAAGAGAGAGATGGAGCGAGAGAGAGATGGAGCGAGAGAGAGATGGAGCGAGAGAGAGATGGAGCGAGAGAGAGATGGAGCGAGAGAGAGCAAGAGAGAGAGAGAGAGAGATGGAGCAAGAGAGAGAGAGAGAGAGAGATGGAGCGAGAGAGAGATGGAGCAAGCGAGAGAGAGAGAGATGGAGCAAGAGAGAGATGGAGCAAGAGAGAGGAGATGACAGAGAGAGAGAGAGATGGAGAGAGAGAGAAAGGGAAAGAGAAAGAAGGAGAGAGCGAGAGAGAGAGAGAGAGAGAGAAGGTATCATGAGGAAACTACAAATGTAAGGTTTTCTGTAAGCAAAATGCCTCTATGTAACCAACAGGAATCTAAAGAGACAGACAGACAGACGAACCGACAGACAGACAGACAGACGAACGAACAGACAGACAGACAGACAGACAGACAGACAGACAGACGAACCAGACAGACAGACAGACAGACAGACAGACAGACAACAGACAGACAGCAGCAGGAGAAAAGCATGCAGTTGTGAATATAACTATGTTCCCTGAAGGAGGTAAATAAGGTACAACACAGCTATGGAGATTTCTCGTGTTGGCCCCTTCTGAAGAACAGCAGAATCACGCCTAAAAAGGGCCAATGAACACCGTGCCTCACCAGAAGCTCCGCCTTCCGCAGGCGATAAACCGGAGGTACAGTTAACTCCTTCAGTACCGATTCCAGTGACCTTGAGCAAAACAGGTGTTATAGTTTTATAGTCCCAACTCGCGTTCCCGTTCAGTCGGTCAACTCGGTACAACACAGGGACATGAAAGATAAACGCCCCAAAGCAGATCCCAGTAGACACCAAATGAAACGACCCGCGGCAGACCACAGTTACAACCCGAAAGCTAAATCAAATCACATTTTATTGGTCACATACACATGGTTAGCAGATGTTAATGGTCACATACACATGGTTAGCAGATGTTAATGGTCACATACACATGGTTAGCAGATGTTATTGGTCACATACACATGGTTAGCAGATGTTATTGGTCACATACACATGGTTAGCAGATGTTATTGGTCACATACACATGGTTAGCAGATGTTATTGGTCACATACACATGGTTAGCAGATGTTATTGGTCACATGGTTAGCAGATGTTATTGGTCACATGGTTAGCAGATGTTATTGGTCACATGGTTAGCAGATGTTATTGGTCACATGGTTAGCAGATGTTAATGCGAGTGTAGCGAAATGCTTGTGCTGCTAGTTAAGACCGTGCAGTAATATCTAACAAGTAATCTAACAATTTCACAACAACAACCTTATACACACACAAGTGTAAAGGAACGAATAAGAATATGTGATGGCCGAACGGCATAGGCAAGATGCAGTAGATGGTATAGAATACAGTATATACATATGAGATGAGTAATGTAGGGTAAGTAAACATTATATAAAGTGGCATTGTTTAAAGTGACTAGTGATATATTTATTACATCCAATGTTTTATTATTAAAGTGGCTAGAGATTTGAGTCAGTGTGTTGGCAGCAGCCACTCAATGTTAGTGGTGGCTGTTTAACAGTCTGATGGCCTTGAGATAGAAGCTGTTTTTCAGTCTCTCGGTCCCAGCTTTGATGCACCTGTACTGACCTCGCCTTCTGGATGATAGCGGGATGAACAGGCAGTGGCTCGGGTGGTTGTTGTCCTTGATGATCTTTATGTCCTTGATGACCTCTTCCTTAGGTCTCGAGAATCTCTCTGACCACAGATCGGTCCGATTAGAATAACCAAGCGACTGGATGCTACGTATTCTAAACGAGAGAGCTATAGGAAGTAGCTAAACGTGAGCGAAATAGGAAGTAGCTAAACGAGAGAGCTATAGGAAGTAGCTAAACGAGAGAGCTATAGGAAGTAGCTAAACGAGAGCGATATAGGAAGTAGCTAAACCAGAGCGACATAGGAAGTAGCTAAACCAGAGCGACATAGGAAGTAGCTAAACCAGAGCGACATAGGAAGTAGCTAAACCAGAGCGACATAGGAAGTAGGTAAACCAGAGCGACATAGGAAGTAGCTAAACCAGAGCGACATAGGAAGTAGCTAAACCAGAGCGACATAGGAAGTAGCTAAACGAGAGCGACATAGGAAGTAGCTAAACGAGGGAGCTATAGGAAGTAGCTAAACGAGGGAGCTATAGGAAGTAGCTAAACGAGGGAGCTATAGGAAGTAGCTAAACGAGAGAGCTATAGGAAGTAGCTAAACGAGAGAGCTATAGGAAGTAGCTAAACGAGGGAGCTATAGGAAGTAGCTAAACGAGGGAGCTATAGGAAGTAGCTAAACGAGAGAGCTATAGCTATAGAAGTAGCTAAAGAGAGAGCTATAGGAAGTAGCTAAACTAGAGAGAGCTATAGGAAGTAGCTAAAACGAGAGCTAGAAGTAGCTAAACGAGAGAGCTATAGGAAGTAGCTAAACGAGAGAGCTATAGGAAGTAGCTAAACGAGAGCTATAGGAAGTAGCTAAACGAGAGCTATAGGAAGTAGCTAAACGAGAGAGCTATAGAAGTAGCTAAACGAGAGAGCTATAGGAAGTAGCTAAACGAGAGAGCTAGGAAGTAGCTAAACGAGAGAGCTATAGGAAGTAGCTAAACGAGAGAGCTATAGGAAGTAGCTAAACGAGAGCTATAGGAAGTAGCTAAACGAGAGAGCTATAGGAAGTAGCTAAACGAGAGAGCTTAGAAGTAGCTAAACGAGAGAGCTATAGGAAGTAGCTAAACGAGAGAGCTATAGGAAGTAGCTAAACGAGAGAGCTATAGGAAGTAGCTAAACGAGAGAGCTATAGGAAGTAGCTAAACGAGAGAGCTATAGGAAGTAGCTAAACGAGAGAGCTATAGGAAGTAGCTAAACGAGAGAGCTATAGGAAGTAGCTAAACGAGAGAGCTATAGGAAGTAGCTAAACGAGAGAGCTATAGGAAGTAGCTAAACGAGAGAGCTATAGGAAGTAGCTAAACGAGAGAGCTATAGGAAGTAGCTAAACGAGAGAGCTATAGGAAGTAGCTAAACGAGAGAGATATAGGAAGTAGCTAAACGAGAGATATAGGAAGTAGCTAAACGAGAGAGCTATAGGAAGTAGCTAAACGAGAGAGCTATAGGAAGTAGCTAAACGAGAGAGCTATAGGAAGTAGCTAAACGAGAGAGATGTAGGAAGTAGCTAAACGAGAGAGCTATAGGAAGTAGCTAAACGAGAGAGCTATAGGAAGTAGCTAAACGAGAGAGCTATAGGAAGTAGCTAAACGAGAGAGCTATAGGAAGTAGCTAAACGAGAGAGCTATAGGAAGTAGCTAAACGAGAGAGCTATAGGAAGTAGCTAAACGAGAGAGAGATACACAAACAATTCCAACATGGGAGACCAGGAATCAACAGTGGCAGCTAACCTGGCCGCTAGCTCGTTGGCCTTGAGGAGTCAGCTAACCTGACCGCTAGCTCGTTGGCCTTGAGGAGTCAGCTAACCTGGCCGCTAGCTAGTTGGCCTTGAGGAGTCAGCTAACCTGGCCGCTAGCTAGTTGGCCTTGAGGAGTCAGCTGACCTGGCCGCTAGCTAGTTGGCCTTGACGAGTCAGCTAACCTGGCCGCTAGCTAGTTGGCCTTGACGAGTCAGCTAACCTGACCGCTAGCTCGTTGGCCTTGAGGAGTCAGCTAACCTGGCCGCTAGCTAGTTGGCCTTGAGGAGTCAGCTAACCTGGCCGCTAGCTCGTTGGCCTTGAGGAGTCAGCTAACCTGGCCGCAAGCTAGTTGGCCTTGAGGAGTCAGCTAACCTGACCGCTATCTCGTTGGCCTTGAGGAGTCAGCTAACCTGGCCGCTAGCTAGTTGGCCTTGAGGAGTCAGCTAACCTGGCCGCTAGCTAGTTGGCCTTGACGAGTCAGCTAACCTGACCGCTAGCTAGTTGGCCTTGACGAGTCAGCTAACCTGGCCGCTAGCTAGTTGGCCTTGAGGAGTCAGCTAACCTGGCTAGCACACTATGCAGCTCTGTTTAGCCTTATCCCGCAGTCCACATAAGACCGGATCGTCGACCAAGTCCGGGAAGAGAGGTCAAACGGTGCCGAGGCACTGTTCCTGACACCGTCCCCACACAAGCTGACCCGACCGCCGAGACCCGACAACAAAGCGTCAGTGTCTTTTAATTTGGTCATGAACCCAAACCCAGGCTTGTTAGCCTTCGTAATCAATAACAGATTCAGCAGGAAAGTCACGAAACCTGGTTACCTGGTTACCTGGTTAGCTGGTTACCTGGTTAGCTGGTTACCTGGTTAGCTGGTTACCTGGTTACCTGGTTAGCTTTAATAACACAACGTCCAGAAGCATGAACACACTCTCACTAAGTGGGACAGCTTCCGGTGAGGCACGGTGCTCATTGGCCTTGTCAGGCGTGACTGTAATGTTGTTCAGTAGAGGGCTCACCCCATAGCTGTGTTGAAACGAGCTGACGGGCTGACAGGGAATAGTGGATGAATGTGAATGGAAATGCTCGAGTCAAATCGCTCAGATTAATTAAAGTCCTTTTTTTCTTCTTTTTTTTTTTTTACAGCGTAAACACACCTGTATTGGTATCTGCCTCCACGCATATCAATCACGTAGAAATACTGCTCTGAAGACTGACTCACAGAAGAGAGAGATAAATTGAGGACTCATGATACCATTGACATAGAAGTCTTGCCTTTTCAAAGACTTTTTCCATTCACGCAGACACAGACAGACAGACACACACACACTTAATTCAAGTCACACATTCTCCCCCCCCCCCCCTCTCTCTCTCTCTCTCCCCCTCGCTCTGTTTCTCCCCCTCTCTCTGTCTCTCCCCTCCTCCCCCTCTCTCTGTCTCTCCCCTCTCTCTGTCTCTCCCCCTCTCTCTGTCTCTCCCCCTCTCTGTCTCTCCCCCTCTCTCTGTCTCTCTCTCTGTCTCTCCCCCTCTCTCTGTCTCTCTCTCTGTCTCTCCCCCTCTCTCTGTCTCCCCCCACCCCTCTCTCCCCCCTCTCCTCTCTCTCTCTCTCTCCCCCTCTCTCTCCCCTCTCCCTCCCTCTCTCCCCCCCTCTCTCTCTCCCCCTCTCTCTCTCTCCCCTCTCTCTCTCCCCTCTCTCTCTGTCTCTCATAAAAATACCATATAACGTGTTTTTCTGCAGCATCAGCACTGAAGCCATCTTTTTTGTGTTTGTTAGCATGTTCTTCATCCTCAAACTGACAGAAATGCTGCCCACTGAATATCAATGGGGGAGAATGTTTTTGTTGTTGTTTTAATCCCTCTTTTTGTAAATCGTCACGAAGCCATCTGGAACACTGCAGGAGATCACACTGATACTCAGATGTATATCTCTCTCTCTCTACACACCACTCGGTTATCTCTCTCTCTACACACCACTCGGTTATCTCTCTCTCTCTACACCACTCGGTTATCTCTCTCTCTCTACACACCACTCGGTTCTCTCTCTCTCTCTACACACCACTCGGTTATCTCTCTCTCTCTACACCACTCGGTTATCTCTCTCTCTCTACACACCACTCGGTTATCTCTCTCTCTCTACACACCACTCGGTTATCTCTCTCTCTACACACCACTCGGTTATCTCTCTCTCTCTACACCACTCGGTTATCTCTCTCTCTACACACACCACTCGGTTATCTCTCTCTCTCTACACCACTCGGTTATCTCTCTCTCTCTACACCACTCGGTTATCTCTCTCTCTACACACCACTCGGTTATCTCTCTCTCTACACACCACTCGGTTATCTCTCTCTCTACACACCACTCGGTTATCTCTCTCTCTCTACACCACTCGGTTCTCTCTCTCTCTCTACACACCACTCGGTTATCTCTCTCTCTATACACACCACTCGGTTATCTCTCTCTATACACACCACTCGGTTATCTCTCTCTCTATACACACCACTCGGTTATCTCTCTCTCTCTACACACCACTCGGTTATCTCTCTCTCTCTACACCACTCGGTTATCTCTCTCTCTCTACACACCACTCGGTTATCTCTCTCTATACACACCACTCGGTTATCTCTCTCTCTACACACCACTCGGTTATCTCTCTCCTACTACACCACTCGGTTATCTCTTCTCTCTACACACCACTCGGTTATCTCTCTCTCTCTACACCACTCGGTTCTCTCTCTCTCTCTACACACCACTCGGTTATCTCTCTCTCTATACACACCACTCGGTTATCTCTCTCTCTCTACACCACTCGGTTCTCTCTCTCTCTCTACACACCACTCGGTTATCTCTCTCTCCTCTACACACCACTCGGTTATCTCTCTCTCTACACCCACTCGGTCTCTCTACTCACTCTCTCTCTACACACCACTCGGTTATCTCTCTCTCTATACACACCACTCGGTTATCTCTCTCTATACACACCACTCGGTTATCTCTCTCTCTATACACACCACTCGGTTATCTCTCTCTATACACACCACTCGGTTATCTCTCTCTCTACACACCACTCGGTTATCTCTCTCTCTACACACCACTCGGTTATCTCTCTCTCTACACACCACTCGGTTATCTCTCTCTCTACACACCACTCGGTTATCTCTCTCTCTATACACCACTCGGTTATCTCTCTCTCTACACACCACTCGGTTATCTCTCTCTCTATACACACCACTCGGTTATCTCTCTCTCTACACACCACTCGGTTATCTCTCTCTATACACACCACTCGGTTACTCTCTCTCTACACACCACTCGGTTATCTCTCTCTCTACACACCACTCGGTTATCTCTCTCTACACACCACTCGGTTATCTCTCTCTCTCTACACCACTCGGTTATCT
>NW_025751522.1:0-15034 GCF_021184085.1 Oncorhynchus gorbuscha
TGACCTAGCACTCTGTTCAAGCACACTGAACTAGCACACTGACCTAGCACACTGACCTAGCACACTGTCCTAGCACTCTGTCCAAGCACACTGTCTCAGCACTCTGTCCATGCACACTGACCCTAGCACTCTGTCCAAGCACACAAAACTAGCACATGACCTAGCACACTGACCTAGCACTCTGTCCAAAGCACACTGACCTAGCTCACTGACCTAGCTGTCATAGCACACTGACCTAGCTGTCATAGCACACTGACCTAGCTCACTGACCTAGAAGTCATAGCACACTGACCCTAGCTCACTGACCTATCTCACTGACCTAGCTGTCCTAGCCACTGTCCTACTTTACTGACCTAGCACACTGTCCTAGCACACTGTCTAGCACACTGACCTAGCGCACTGTCCTAGCACACTGACCTAGCTGTCCTAGCACACTGACCTAGCACACTGACCTAGCTGTTTGAGCACACTGACCTAGCACACTGTCTCTAGCTGTCAGAGCACACTGACCTAGCACACTGTCCTAGCACTCTGTCCTAGCACACTGTCCTAGCTGTCATAGCACACTGTCCAAGCACACTGACCCAGCTCACTGACCTAGCTGTCATAGCACACTGACCTAGCTCACTGACCTAGAAGTCATAGCACACTGACCCAGCTCACTGACCTATCTCACTGACCTAGCTCACTCACCTGGTATCCTAGCACACTGTCCTAGCACATGACCTAGATCACTAACCTAGCTGTCATAGCACACTGACCTAGCACACTGACCTAGCACACTGTCCTAGCACACTGTCAGGCACACTGTCCTAGCACACTGACCTAGCTGTCCTAGCACACTGACCTAGCAGTCCTAGCACACTGAACTAGCACTCTGCCCAAGCACACTGTCCTAGCACACTGAACTAGCACTGCCTAGCACACTGACTTAGCTGTCCTTGCACACTGACCTGACTGTCCTAGCACACTGAACTAGCACTCTGCCCAAGCACACTGACCTAGCTGTCCTAGCACACTGACCTAGCTGTCCTAGCACACTAACCTAGCACTCTGTCTAAGCACACTGTCCTAGCACACTGACCTAGCACTCTGACCTAGCTCACTGACCTAGCACTCTGACCTAGAACTCTGTCCTAGCACTCTGCCTAGCACACTGACTTAGCTGTCCTTGCACACTGACCTAGCTGTCCTAGCACACTGACCTAGCTGTCCTAGCACACTGACCTAGCACACTGACCTAGCTGTCCTAGCACACTGACTTAGCTGTCCTAGCACACTGACCAAGCTGTCCTAGCACACTGACCTAGCTGTCCTAGCACACTGACTTAGCTGTCCTAGCACACTGACCTAGCTGTCCTAGCACACTGACTTAGCTGTCCTAGCACACTGACCTAGCTGTCCTAGCACACTGACCTAGCTGTCCTAGCACACTGACTTAGCTGTCCTTGCACACTGACCTAGCTGTCCTAGCACACTGACCTAGCTGTCCTAGCACACTGAACTAGCTGTCATAGCACACTGACCCTAGCTCACTGACCCAGAGTCACTGACCCAGAAGTCATAGCACACTGACCTAGCTCACTGACCTATCTCACTGACCTAGCTCACTGACCTAGCTGTCCTAGCACATTGTCCAGGCACACTGTCTTAGCACACTGACTTAGCTGTCCTTGCACACTGACCTAGCTGTCCTAGCACACTGAAATAGCACTCTGCCCAAGCACATTGACCTAGCTGTCCTAGCACACTGACCTAGCTGTCCTAGCACACTGACTTAGCTGTCCTTGCACACTGACCTAGCTGTCCTAGCACACTGACCTAGCTCACTGACCTAGCACTCTGTTCAAGCACACTGAACTAGCACACTGACCTAGCACACTGACCTAGCACACTGTCCTAGCACTCTGTCCAAGCACACTGTCCTAGCACTCTGTCCATGCACACTGACCCTAGCACTCTGTCTAAGCACACAGAAACTAACACACTGACCTACAAGCACACTGACCCTAGCACTCTGTCCAAGCACACTGACCTAGCTCACTGACCTAGCTGTCATAGCACACTGACCTAGCTGTCATAGCACACTGACCTAGCTCACTGACCTAGAAGTCATAGCACACTGACCTAGCTCACTGACCTATCTCACTGACCTAGCTGTCTAGCACACTGTCCTAGCACACTGACCTAGCACACTGTCCTAGCACTCTGTCCAAGCACACTGTCCAGCACACTGACCTAGCGCACTGTCCTAGCACACTGACCTAGCTGTCCTAGCACACTGACCTAGCACACTGACCTAGCTGTTTGAGCACACTGACCTAGCACACTGTCCTAGCTGTCAGAGCACACTGACCTAGCACACTGTCCTAGCACTCTGTCCTAGCACACTGTCCTAGCTGTCATAGCACACTGTCAAGCACACTGACCCAGCTCACTGACCTAGCTGTCATAGCACACTGACCTAGCTCACTGACCTAGAAGTCATAGCACACTGACCTAGCTCACTGACCTATCTCTCACTGACCTAGCTCACTCACCTAGGTATCCTAGCACACTGTCCTAGCACACTGACCTAGATCACTAACCTAGCTGTCATAGCACACTGACCTAGCACACTGACCTAGCACACTGTCCTAGCACACTGTCCAGGCACACTGTCCTAGCACACTGACCTAGCTGTCCTAGCACACTGACCTAGCAGTCCTAGCACACTGAACTAGCACTCTGCCCAAGCATTACTGTCCTAGCACACTGAACTAGCACTCTGCCTACTTTGCACTGACTAGCTGTCCTTGCACACTGACCTAGCTGTCCTAGCACACTGAACTAGCACTCTGCCCAAGCATACTGACCTAGCTGTCCTAGCACACTGACCTAGCTGTCCTAGCACACTAACCTAGCACTCTGTCTAAGCACACTGTCCTAGCACACTGACCTAGCACTCTGACCTAGCTCACTGACCTAGCACTCTGACCTAGAACTCTGTCCTAGCACTCTGCCTAGCACACTGACTTAGCTGTCCTTGCACACTGACCTAGCTGTCCTAGCACACTGAACTAGCACTCTGCCCAAGCACATTGACCTAGCTGTCCTAGCACACTGACCTAGCTGTCTAGCACACTGACCTAGCTGTCCTAGCACATGACCTAGCTCACTGACCTAGCACTCTGTTCAAGCACACTGAACTAGCACACTGACCTAGCACACTGACCTAGCACACTGTCCTAGCACACTGTCTAGGCACACTGTCCTAGCACACTGAACTAGCCCTCTGCCCAGCACACTGACTTAGCTGTCCTTGCACACTGACCTAGCTGTCCTAGCACACTGAACTAGCACTCTGCCCAAGCACACTGACCTAGCTGTCCTAGCACACTGACCTAGCTGTCCTAGCACACTGACTTAGCTGTCCTTGCACACTGACCTAGCTGTCCTAGCACACTAACCTAGCCTCTGTCTAAGCACACTGTCCTAGCACACTGACCTAGCTCACTGACCTAGCACTCTGACCAGAACACTGTCCTAGCACTCTGTCTAGCACACTGATCTAGCACTCTGTTCAAACACACTGAACTAGCACAGTGACCTAAAGCACACTGACCTAGCACACTGTCCTAGCACTCTGTCCAAGCACACTGACCCTAGCACTCTGTCCTAGCACACTGACCTAGCACTCTGTCCAAGCACACAGAACTAGCACACTGACCTAGCACACTGACCTAGCACTCTGTCCAAGCACACTGACCTAGCACACTGGCCTAGCACTCTGTCCAAGCACACTGACCTAGCTCACTGACCTAGCTGTCATAGCACACTGACCTAGCTGTCATAGCACACTGACTAGCTCCCACCCTAGGTCACTGACCTAGGAAGTCATAGCACACTGACCTAGCTCACTGACCTATCTCACTGACCTAGCTCACTGACCTAGCTGTCCTAGCACATTGTCCAGGCACACTGTCTTAGCACACTGAACTTAGCTGTCCTTGCACACTGTCCTAGCTGTCAGCACACTGACCTAGCTCACTGACCTAGCTGTCCCTATGCACACTGACCTAGCTGTCCTAGCACACTGACTTAGCTGTCCTTGCACACTGGGACCTAGCTGTCCTAGCACACTGACCTAGCTCACTGACCTAGCACTCTGTTCAAGCACACTGAACTAGCACACTGACCTAGCACACTGACCTAGCACACTGTCCTAGCACTCTGTCCAAGCACACTGTCCTAGCACTCTGTCCCATGCACACTGACCTAGCACTCTGTCCAAGCACACAGAACTAGCACACTGACCTAGCACACTGACCTAGCACTCTGTCCAAGCACACTGACCTAGCTCACTGACCTAGCTGTCATAGCACACTGTCCTAGCTGTCAGAGCACACTGACCTAGCACACTGTCCTAGCACTCTGTCCTAGCACACTGTCCTAGCTGTCATAGCACACTGACCTAGCTCACTGACCTAGCTGTCATAGCACACTGACCTAGCTGTCATAGCACACTGACCTAGCTCACTGACCTAGGTCACTGACCTAGAAGTCATAGCACACTGACCTAGCTCACTGACCTATCTCACTGACCTAGCTCACTGACCTAGCTGTCCTAGCACATTGTCCAGGCACACTGTCTTAGCACACTGACTTAGCTGTCCTTGCACACTGACCTAGCTGTCCTAGCACACTGAACTAGCACTCCTGCCCAAGCACATTGACCTAGCTGTCCTAGCACACTGACCTAGCTGTCCTAGCACACTGACCAGCTGTCCTGCACACTGACCCTAGCTGTCCTAACAGACTATAGCTCACTGACCTAGCACTCTGTTCAAGCACACTGAACTAGCACACTGACCTAGCACACTGACCTAGCACACTGTCCTAGCACTCTGTCCAAGCACACTGTCCTAGCACTCTGTCCATGCACACTGACCTAGCACTCTGTCCTAGCACACTGACCTAGCACTCTGTCCAAGCACAAAACTAGCACACTGACCTAGCACACTGACCTAGCACTCTGTCCAATACCGACCTAGCTCACTGACCTAGCTGTCATAGCACACTGACCTAGCTGTCATAGCACACTGACCTAGCTCACTGACCTAGAAGTCATAGCACACTGACCTAGCTCACTGACCTATCTCACTGACCTAGCTGTCCTAGCACACTGTCCTAGCACACTGACCTAGCACACTGTCCTAGCACTCTGTCCAAGCACACTGTCCCAGCACACTGACCTAGCGCACTGTCCTAGCACACTGACCTAGCTGTCCTAGCACACTGACCTAGCACACTGACCTAGCTGTTTGAGCACACTGACCTAGCACACTGTCCTAGCTGTCAGAGCACACTGACCTAGCACACTGCCCTAGCACTCTGTCCTAGCACACTGTCTAGCTGTCATAGCACACTGTCCAAACACTGACCCAGCTCACTGACCTAGCTGTCATAGCACACTGACCTAGCTCACTGACCTAGAAGTCATAGCACACTGACCTAGCTCACTGACCTATCTCACTGACCTAGCTCACTCACCTAGGTATCCTAGCACACTGTCCAGCACACTGACCTGAGATCCCTGACCTAGCTGTCATAGCACCACTGACCTAGCACACTGACCTAGCACACTGTCCTAGCACACTGTCCAGGCACACTGTCTAACACTGACCTAGCTGTCCAGCACACTGACCTAGCTGTCCTAGCACACTGAACTAGCACTCTGCCCAAGCACACTGTCCTAGCACACTGAACTAGCACTCTACCTAGCACACTGAAATAGCTGCCCTGCACACTGACCTAGCTGTCCTAGCACACTGAACTAGCACTCTGCCCAAGCACACTGACCTAGCTATCCTAGCACACTGACCTAGCTGTCCTAGCACACTATTAACCTAGCACTCTGTCTAAGCACACTGTCCTAGCACACTGACCTAGCACTCTGACCTAGCTCACTGACCTAGCACTCTGACCTAGAACTCTGTCCTAGCACTCTGCACACTGACTTAGCTGTCCTTGCACACTGACCTAGCTGTCCTAGCACACTGAACTAGCACTCTGCCCAAGCACATTGACCTAGCTGTCCTAGCACACTGACCTAGCTGTCCTAGCACACTGCCTAGCTGTCCTAGCACACTGACCTAGCTCACTGACCTAGCACTCTGTTCAAGCACACTGAACTAGCACACTGACCTAGCACACTGACCTAGCACACTGTCCTAGCACACTGTCAGGCACACTGTCCTAGCACACTGAACTAGCACTCTGCCTAGCACACTGACTTAGCTGTCCTTGCACACTGACCTGAAGCTGTCCTAGCACACTGAACTAGCACTCTGCCCAAGCACACTGACCTAGCTGTCCCAGCACACTGACCTAGCTGTCCTAGCACACTGACTTAGCTGTCCTTGCACACTGACCCCAGCTGTCCAGCACACTAACCTAGCACTCTGTCTAAGCACACTGTCCTAGCACACTGACCTAGCTCTTTGACCTAGCACTCTGACCTAGAACATTGTCCCTAGCACTCTGTCCTAGCACACTGATCTAGCACTCTGTTCAAGCACACTGAACTAGCACAGTGACTCAGCACACTGACCTAAGTAATACTGTCTCTAGCACTCTGTCCAAGCACACTGACCTAGCACTCTGTCCTAGCACACTGACCTAGCACTCTGTCCAAGCACACAGAACCTTTACTGACCTAGCACACTGACCTAGCACTCTGTCCAAGCACACTGACCTAGCACTGGCCTAGCACTCTGTCCAAGCACACTGACCTAGCTCACTGACCTAGCTGTCATAGCACACTGTAGCTGTCATAGCACACTGACCAGCTCACTGACCTAGGTCAGACCTAGAAGTCATAGCACACTGACCTAGCTCACTGACCTATCTCACTGACTAGCTCACTGAAGCTGTAGCACATTGTCCAGGCACACTGTCTTAGCACACTGACTTAGCTGTCCTTGCACACTGACCTATGTCTAGCACACTGACCTAGCTCACTGACCAGCTGTCCTAGCACACTGACCTAGCTGTCCTAGCACACTGACTTAGCTGTCCTTGCACACTGAGCTGTCCTAGCACACTCAGCTCACTGACCTAGCACTCTGTTCAAGCACACTGAACTAGCACACTGACCTAGCACACTGACCTAGCACACTGTCCTAGCACTCTGTCCAAGCACACTGTCCTAGCACTCTGTCCATGCACACTGACCAGCACTCTGTCCTAGCACACTGACCTAGCACTCTGTCCAAGCACACAGAACTAGCACACTGACCTAGCACACTAGCACTCTGTCCAAGCACACAAGCACACTGTCATAGCACACTGTCTAGCTGTCAGAGCACTGACCCTAGCACACTGTCTAGCACTCTGTCCTAGCACACTGTCTAGCTGTTAGTACACTGACCTAGCTCACTGACCTAGCGTTTCATGCACACCGACCTAGCTGTCATAGCACACTGACCTAGCTCACGACCTAGGTCACTGACCTAGAAGTCATAGCACACTGACCTAGCTCAAGACCTATCTCACTGACCTAGCTCACTGACCTAGCTGTCCTAGCACATTGTCCAGGGACACTGTCTTAGCACACTGACTTAGCTGTCCTAGCACACTGTCCTAGCTGTCCTAGCACACTGACCTAGCTGTCCTAGCACACTAACCTAGCACTCTGTCTAAGCACACTGTCCTAGCACACTGACCTAGCACTCTGACCTAGCTCACTGACCTAGCACTCTGACCTAGAACTCTGTCCTAGCACTCTGCCTAGCACACTGACTTAGCTGTCCTTGCACACTGACCTAGCTGTCCTAGCACACTGAACTAGCACTCTGCCCAAGCACATTGACCTAGCTGTCCTAGCACACTGACCTAGCTGTCCTAGCACACTGACCTAGCTGTCCTAGCACACTGACCTAGCTCACTGACCTAGCACTCTGTTCAAGCACACTGAACTAGCACACTGACCTAGCACACTGACCTAGCACACTGTCCTAGCACACTGTCTAGGCACACTGTCCCAGCACACTGAACTAGCACTCTGCCTAGCACACTGACTTAGCTGTCCTTGCACACTGACCTAGCTGTCCTAGCACACTGAACTAGCACTCTGCCCAAGCACACTGACCTAGCTGTCCTAGCACACTGACCTAGCTGTCCTAGCACACTGACTTAGCTGTCCTTGCACACTGACCTAGCTGTCCTAGCACACTAACCTAGCACTCTGTCTAAGCACACTGTCCTAGCACACTGACCTAGCTCACTGACCTAGCACTCTGACCTAGAACACTGTCCTAGCACTCTGTCCTAGCACACTGATCTAGCACTCTGTTCAAGCACACTGAACTAGCACAGTGACCTAGCACACTGACCTAGCACACTGTCCTAGCACTCTGTCCAAGCACACTGACCTAGCACTCTGTCCTAGCACACTGACCTAGCACTCTGTCAAGCACACAGAACTAGCACACTGACCTAGCACACTGACCTAGCACTCTGTCCAAGCACACTGACCTAGCACACTGGCCAGCACTCTGTCCAAGCACACTGACCCAGCTCACTGACCTAGCTGTCATAGCACACTGACCTAGCTGTCATAGCACACTGACCTAGCTCACTGACCTAGGTCACTGACCTAGAAGTCATAGCACACTGACCTAGCTCACTGACCTATCTCACTGACCTAGCTCACTGACCTAGCTGTCCTAGCACATTGTCCAGGCACACTGTCTTAGCACACTGACTTAGCTGTCCTTGCACACTGTCCTAGCTGTCATAGCACACTGACCTAGCTCACTGACCTAGCTGTCCTAGCACACTGACCTAGCTGTCCTAGCACACTGACTTAGCTGTCCTTGCACACTGACCTAGCTGTCCTAGCACACTGACCTAGCTCACTGACCTAGCACTCTGTTCAAGCACACTGAACTAGCACACTGACCTAGCACACTGACCTAGCACACTGTCCTAGCACTCTGTCCAAGCACACTGTCCTAGCACTCTGTCCATGCACACTGACCTAGCACTCTGTCCTAGCACACTGACCTAGCACTCTGTCCAAGCACACAGAACTAGCACACTGACCTAGCACACTGACCTAGCACTCTGTCCAAGCACACTGACCTAGCTCACTGACCTAGCTGTCATAGCACACTGTCCTAGCTGTCAGAGCACACTGACCAGCACACTGTCCTAGCACTCTGTCCTAGCACACTGTCCTAGCTGTCATAGCACACTGACCTAAGCTCACTGACCTAGCTGTCATAGCACACTGACCTAGCTGTCATAGCACACTGACCTAGCTCACTGACCTAGGTCACTGACCTAGAAGTCATAGCACACTGACCTAGCTCACTGACCTATCTCACTGACCTAGCTCACTGACCTAGCTGTCCTAGCACATTGTCCAGGCACACTGTCTTAGCACACTGACTAGCTGTCCTTGCACACTGACCTAGCTGTCCTAGCACACTGAACTAGCACTCTGCCCAAGCACATTGACCTAGCTGTCCTAGCACACTGACCTAGCTGTCCTAGCACACTGACTTAGCTGTCCTTGCACACTGACCTAGCTGTCCTAGCACACTGACCTAGCTCACTGACCTAGCACTCTGTTCAAGCACACTGAACTAGCACACTGACCTAGCACACTGACCTAGCACACTGTCCTAGCACTCTGTCCAAGCACACTGTCCTAGCACTCTGTCCATGCACACTGACCTAGCACTCTGTCCTAGCACACTGACCTAGCACTCTGTCCAAGCACACAAAACTAGCACACTGACCTAGCACACTGACCTAGCACTCTGTCCAAGCACACTGACCTAGCTCACTGACCTAGCTGTCATAGCACACTGACCTAGCTGTCATAGCACACTGACCTAGCTCACTGACCTAGAAGTCATAGCACACTGACCTAGCTCACTGACCTATCTCACTGACCTAGCTGTCCTAGCACACTGTCCTAGCACACTGGACCTAGCACACTGTCCTAGCACTCTGTCCAGGCACACTGTCCTAGCACACTGACCTAGCGCACTGTCCTAGCACACTGACCTAGCTGTCCTAGCACACTGACCTAGCACACTGACCTAGCTGTTTGAGCACACTGACCTAGCACACTGTCCTAACTGTCAGAGCACACTGACCTAGCACACTGTTCTAGCACTCTGTCCTAGCACACTGTCCTAGCTGTCATAGCACACTGTCCAAGCACACTGACCCAGCTCACTGACCTAGCTGTCATAGCACACTGACCTAGCTCACTGACCTAGAAGTCATAGCACACTGACCTAGCTCACTGACCTATCTCACTGACCTAGCTCACTCACCTAGGTATCCTAGCACACTGTCCTAGCACACTGACCTAGATCACTGACCTAGCTGTCATAGCACACTGACCTAGCACACTGACCTAGCACACTGTCCTAGCACACTGTCCAGGCACACTGTCCTAGCACACTGACCTAGCTGTCCTAGCACACTGACCTAGCTGTCCTAGCACACTGAACTAGCACTCTGCCCAAGCACACTGTCCTAGCACACTGAACTAGCACTCTGCCTAGCACACTGACTTAGCTGTCCTTGCACACTGACCTAGCTGTCCTAGCACACTGAACTAGCACTCTGCCCAAGCACACTGACCTAGCTATCCTAGCACACTGACCTAGCTGTCCTAGCACACTAACCTAGCACTCTGTCTAAGCACAATGTCCTAGCACACTGTCCTAGCACTCTGACCTAGCTCACTGACCTAGCACTCTGACCTAGAACTCTGTCCTAGCACCTGCCTAGCACACTGACTTAGCTGTCCTGCACACTGACACAGCTGTCCTAGCACACTGAACTAGCACTCTGCCCAAGCACCTAGCTGTCCAGCACACTGACCTAGCTGTCCTAGCACACTGACCTAGCTGTCCTTAGCACACTGACCTAGCTCACTGACCTAGCACTCTGTTCAAGCACACTGAACTAGCACACTGACCTAGCACACTGACCTAGCACACTGTCCTAGCACACTGTCAGCACACTGTCCTAGCACACTGAACCTAGCACTCTGCCTAGCACACTGACTTAGCTGTCCTGCACACTGACCTAGCTGTCCTAGCACACTGAACTAGCACTCTGCCCAAGCACACTGACCTAGCTGTCCTAGCACACTGACCTAGCTGTCCTAGCACACTGACTTAGCTGTCCTTGCACACTGACCTAGCTGTCCTAGCACACTGACCTAAGCACACTGTCCTAGCACACTGACCTAGCTCACTGACCTAGCCTCTGACCTAGAACATTGTCCTAGCACTCTGTCCTAGCACACTGATCTAGCACTCTGTTCAAGCACACTGAACTAGCACAGTGACCTAGCACACTGACCCTAGCACACTGTCCTAGCACTCTGTCAACACACTGACCAGCACTCTGTCCTAGCACACTGACCTAGCACTCTGTCCAAGCACACAGAACTAGCACACTGTCCTAGCACACTGACCTAGCACTCTATCCTAGCACACTGACCTAGCACACTGGCCTAGCACTCTGTCCAAGCACACTGACCTAGCTCTGACCTAGCTGTCATAGCACACTGACCTAGCTGTCATAGCACACTGACCTAGCTCACTGACCTAGGTCACACCTAGAAGTCATAGCACACTGACCTAGCTCACTGACCTATCTCACTGACCCAGCTCACTGACTAAGCTGTCCTAGCACATTGTCCAGGCACACTGTCTTAGCACACTGACTTAGCTGTCCTTGCACACTGTCCTAGCTGTCATAGCACACTGACTTAGCTCCTGAAGCTGTCCTAGCACACTGACCTAGCTGTCCTAGCACACTAAGCTGTCCTTGCACACTGACCTAGCTGTCCTAGCACACTGACCTAGCTCACTGACCTAGCACTCTGTTCAAGCACACTGAACTAGCACACTGAACACTGACCTAGCACACTGTCCTAGCACTCTGTCCAAGCACACTGTCCTAGCAATCTGTCCATGCACACTGACCTAGCACTCTGTCCTAGCACACTGACCTAGCACTCTGTCCAAGCACACTGAACTAGCACAGTGACCTAGCACACTGACCTAGCACACTGTCCTAGCACTCTGTCCAAGCACACTGACCTAGCACTCTGTCCTAGCACACTGACCTAGCACTCTGTCCAAGCACACAGAACTAGCACACTGACCTAGCACACTGACCTAGCACTCTGTCCAAGCACACTGACCTAGCACACTGGCCTAGCACTCTGTCCAAGCACACTGACCTAGCTCACTGACCTAGCTGTCATAGCACACTGACCTAGCTGTCATAGCACACTGACCTAGCTCACTGACCTAGGTCACTGACCTAGAAGTCATAGCACACCGACCTAGCTCACTGACCTATCTCACTGACCTAGCTCACTGACCTAGCTGTCCTAGCACATTGTCCAGGCACACTGTCTTAGCACACTGACTTAGCTGTCCTTGCACACCTGTCCTAGCTGTCATAGCACACTGACCTAGCTCCCTGACCCTAGCTGTCCTAGCACACTGACCAGCTGTCCTAGCACACTGACTTAGCTGTCCTTGCACACTGACCTAGCTGTCCTAGCACACTGACCTAGCTCACTGACCTAGCACTCTGTTCAAGCACACTGAACTAGCACACTGATCTAGCACACTGACCTAGCACACTGTCCTAGCACTCTGTCCAAGCACACTGTCCTAGCACTCTGTCCATGCACACTGACCTAGCACTCTGTCCTAGCACACTGACCTAGCACTCTGTCCAAGCACACAGAACTAGCACACTGACCCAGCACACTGACCTAGCACTCTGTCCAAGCACACTGACCTAGCTCACTGACCTAGCTGTCATAGCACACTGTCCTAGCTGTCAGAGCACACTGATCTAGCACACTGTCCCAGCACCTGTCCTAGCACACTGTCCTAGCTGTCATAGCACACTGACCAGCTCACTGACCTAGCTGTCATAGCACACCGACCTAGCTGTCATAGCACACTGACCAGTCACTGACCCAGGTCACTGATCAGAAGTCATAGCACACTGACCTAGCTCACTGACCTATCTCACTGACCTAGCTCACTGACCTAGCTGTCCTAGCATTACTGTCCAGGCACACTGTCTTAGCACACTGACTTAGCTGTCCTTGTACCACTGACCTAGCTGTCCTAGCACACTGAACCAGCACTCTGCCCAAGCATTACTGGACCCAGCTGCCCCAGCACACTGACTCAGCTGGGTTCCAGCACACTGACTTAGCTGTCCTTGCACACTGACCTAGCTGTCCTAGCACACTGACCTAGCTCACTGACCTAGCACTCCGCTCAAGCACACTGAACTAGCACACTGGACCTAGCACTGACCTAGCACACTTTTGTCCTAGCACTCTGTCCAAGCACACTGTCCAGCACTCTGTCCATGCACACTGACCTCCAGCACCCCTGTCCTAGCACACTGACCTAGCACTCTGTCCAAGCACACAGAACCAGCACACTGACCCACACTGACCTAGCACTCATCCCAGTTATCACTGACCTAGCTCACTGACCCCAGCTGTCATAGCACACTGACCCAGCTGTCATAGCACACTGACCTATCTCACTGACCTAGCTGTCCTAGCACACTGTCTCAGCACACTGACCAGCACACTGTCCTAGCACTCTGTCCAGGCACACTGTCCTAGCACACTGACCTAGCGCACTGTCCTAGCATTACCACCTAGCTGTCTCAGCACAATGGACCTAGCACACTGACCTAGCTGTTTGGAGCACATGACCTAGCACACTGTCCTAACTGTCAGAGCACTGACCTAGCACACTGTCCTAGCCTCTGTCCTCAGCACACTGTCCTAGCTTATGTAGCACACTGTCCAAGCGACACTGACCTAGCTCACTGACCCAGTTGTCATAGCACACTGACCCAGCTCACTGACCTAGAAGTCATAGGCACACTGACTCAGCTCACTGACCTATCTCACTGACCTAGCTCACTGACCTAGGTATCCTAGCACATTGTCCAGGCACACTGTCCCTAGCACACTGACCCTGGCTGTCCTAGCACACTGTCAGCACACTGACCTAGATCACTGACCTAGCTGTCATAGCACACTGACCTAGCACACTGACCTAGCACACGTGCACTGTCCAGGCACACTGTCCTAGCACACTGACCTAGCTGTCCTAGCACACTGACCTAGTCTCAGCACACTGAACCAGCACTCTGCCCAAGCACACTGTCCTAGCACACTGAACTGGCACTCGCCCCAGCACATGACCCAGCTGTCCCAGCACACCGACTCAGCTGTCCTCTTTTGACTTTAGCTGTCCTTGCACACTGACCTAGCTGTCCTAGCACACTAACCTAGCACTCTGTCTAAGCACACTGTCCTAGCACACTGACCTAGCTCACTGACCTAGCACTCTGACCTAGAACTCTGTCCTAGCACTCTGTCCTAGCACACTGACCTAGCACTCTGTTCAAGCACACTGAACTAGCACAGTGACCTAGCACACTGACCTAGCACACTGTCCTAGCACTCTGTCCAAGCACACTGTCCTAGCACTCTGTCCATGCACACTGACCTAGCACTCTGTCCTAGCACACTGATCTAGCACTCTGTCCAAGCACACAGAACTAGCACACTGACCTAGCACACTGACCTAGCACTCTGTCCAAGCACACTGACCTAGCTCACTGACCTAGCTGTCATAGCACACTGACCTAGCTGTCATAGCACACTGACCTAGCTCACTGACCTAGCTCACTGACCTAGAAGTCATAGCACACTGACCTAGCTCACTGACCTATCTCACTGACCTAGCTGTCCTAGCACACTGTCCTAGCACACTGACCTAGCTGTCATAGCACACTGACCTATAACACTGTCCTAGCACACTGACCTAGCACACTGTCCTAGCACTCTGTCCAGGCACACTGTCCTAGCACACTGACCTAGCGCACTGTCCTAGCACACTGACCTAGCTGTCCTAGCACACTGACCTAGCACACTGACCTAGCTGTTTGAGCA
>NW_025751523.1:0-2500 GCF_021184085.1 Oncorhynchus gorbuscha
AGTAATGACCTGACTAGTAGACCACAGCAGTAGGTCTACAGAGGTAGTAATGACCTGACTAATAGACCACAGCAGTAGGTCTACAGAGGTAGTAATGACCTGACTAGTAGACCACAGCAGTAGGTCTACAGAGGTAGTAATGACCTGACTAATAGACCACAGCAGTAGGTCTACAGAGGTAGTAATGACCTGACTAATAGACCACAGCAGTAGGTCTACAGAGGTAGTAATGACCTGACTAATAGACCACAGCAGTAGGTCTACAGAGGTAGTAATGACCTGACTAGTAGACCACAGCAGTAGACCTAGAGTGGTAGTAATGACCTGACTAGTAGACCACAGCAGTAGGTCTACAGAGGTAGTAATGACCTGACTAGTAGACCACAGCAGTAGGTCTACAGAGGTAGTAATGACCTGACTAATAGACCACAGCAGTAGACCTACAGTGGTAGTAATGACCTGACTAGTAGACCACAGCAGTAGACCTACAGAGGTAGTAATGACCTGACTAATAGACCACAGCAGTAGGACCTACAGAGTACAATAGCTGGCCACCTGACTAGTAGACCACAGCAGTAGACCTACAGAGGTAGTAATGACCTGACTAATAGACCACAGCAGTAGGACCTACAGAGGTAGTAATGACCTGACTAGTAGACCACAGCAGTAGACCTACAGAGGTAGTAATGACCTGACTAATAGACCACAGCAGTAGGTCTACAGAGGTAAGTAATGACCTGACTAGTAGACCAGCAGCATTAGGTCTGCAGGAGGTAGTAATGACCTGACTAGTAGACCACAGCGGTAGGTCTACAGAGGTGGTAATGACCTGACTAGTAGACCACAGCGGTAGGTCTACGGTAGTAGTAATGATATGACTGGTAGACCACAGCGGTAGGTCTACAGAGGTAGTAATGACCTGACTAGTAGACCACAGCAGTAGGTCTGGGTAGTAATGACCTGGCTGGTAGACTACAGCAGTAGGTCTACAGTGGTAATAATGACCTGACTAGTAGACCACAGCAGTAGGGTCTACAGAGGTAGTAATGACCTGACTAATAGACCACAACAGTAGGACCTACAGGGGTAGTAATGACCTGACTAATAGACCCAGCAGTAGACCTACAGAGGTAGTAATGACCTGACTAGTGTACTAGATTCGTATTGAACATGCTACTAGTGAGGGAGAATGAGGTGTTTATAATCCTGTAGATGATAGATTAAGTAAGCAACTAACTTCTCCCTCATCAATACAGTATTATATAATGTAGACACATGATACTGTGACAGGTTAGCTTACCTACAGAACATATGTTTAAAACGTGTGTACTATAATGATGTAGTAATGACAGACAATTAGTAACAACTTCATTAGACTATGCCTGCAAGGTGCAAATGAAGGTAAGGTGCTGGTGACTGTCTCAAAGGGATAAGTGATAATAAGATCGAGCCATTGCCTACCCTTTGAGGACGTCTGTTCCTCCTCCCCTCCGCTTGGCCCAGCTGGCTCTGGGTTGGGTCGGAGTCTGCCTGGCCGGCTCTTTGTCTACAGTTAATAACAGCAGACATAGCTCGCCTTCGATAAATCTAGCTTCTCCTCCGGTTCCCAGCCTGCCCAGCCTGCTCAGCCTCAGCCCCGCCAGGCTCCGTCCAGCGACAGGACCGCCACCAGACCCACCGCCAGCCTCACCAGCCGCCCCCGACACATTGCCACAGGCCTGGTGATCTTCTCACAGGATTCACAATAACTCCCTTTTTGGTTTAAAAAAAAACTGTCTTTCGGTTTTAAGTCTTCCTCCTAAATCCAACGGGGGCTCAGGAAATAGTCCCGGTCGAAGCTGAAAAAAATCAGATTGTTTTCAGAAACAAAGAGAAATGTCAGCGCAGAAGATGCTGCAATTTGGAAAATAACAGGCTATGATACTTTTCTATAGAGCCACTACGACTGTCTGCACGGAATGCATCTCTGGCAGATGTTGAGGTTACAGACGGAGAGTATCTAACAATCATTTGTATAAATCATGCAAATAGTCAATAAGAACATAAGTGGTACTTCAAGTTTGTTTTAATTCTAATCTAAAAGCATTGTGGAATTAATTGCGCAGGAGAAAAATGCCTACCTTCTCTCCACAGCTGGAGACAGTCGTCAAAGCAGACCAGGCGCTGTACCCCACGTACTTGCTGTTCCAGAATAAACCACTTCAAGAAAATAAGAAGAATAATGGAAAATAACCTCCAGTGACCAAATCAAATTGTCAATAGTCTAGCAATGTGTTCTCTCTTTATTAAATCCGACACATCCGAGATGATCAGGATGCCTTGATTCTGTATGGCGTGATCAGAGGCGTTGAGACATTCTACACTATAGGTGATCAGAGGCGTTGAGACATTCTACACTATAGGTGGAGAGAGGCGTTGAGACATTCTACAGTAGCCGTGGAGAAGATAGGTCTTCTTCCCTCTCCTTCTCTCTTTCTTTCCTGTCTCTCCACACAGCCAA
>NW_025751523.1:12500-15030 GCF_021184085.1 Oncorhynchus gorbuscha
CATCTTTACTATTCCATAAAACATTTCACTGAATGTATGAAACACAGAAAACCAGCTGTTGTTTCTTTATTGCCAATTGTTGTTTAAATTCCTAAAAGAAATCAAAGCACCAACTAGATGGTGAGGATGAGTTTTTACTGAGACAAAATAACATCTCTACCATGTCATCGTCATTAAAATGTTATACTTGGTGAGTAAAGCTTTGTATAAACTCTCCCCACAATATAATGTTTACACAGAGTATAGACAACATATCTGGGTCAGTCATACATAGTCTATATGACATATCAATGTTCCCTGAATATCCTAAAGAGAAGACTTCAACCTGCATCCCAGAGCCTTATGAAGCAGACACAGAGCCTTATGAAGCAGACACAGAGCCTTATGAAGCAGACACAGAGTCTTATGAAGCAGACACAGAGCCTTATGAAGCAGACACAGAGTCTTATGAAGCAGACACAGAGTCTTATGAAGCAGACACAGAGCCTTATGAAGCAGACACAGAGTCTTATGAAGCAGACACAGAGCCTTATGAAGCAGACACAGAGCCTTATGAAGCAGACACAGAGCCTTATGAAGCAGACACAGAGCCTTATGAAGCAGACACAGAGCCTTATGAAGCAGACAGAGCCTTATGAAGCAGACACAGAGCCTTATGAAGCAGACACAGAGCCTTATGAAGCAGACACAGAGTCTTATGAAGCAGACACAGAGTCTTATGAAGCAGACACAGAGTCTTATGAAGCAGACACAGAGCCTTATGAAGCAGACACAGAGTCTTATGAAGCAGACACAGAGCCTTATGAAGCAGACACAGAGTCTTATGAAGCAGACACAGAGCCTTATGAAGCAGACACAGAGCCTTATGAAGCAGACACAGAGCCTTATGAAGCAGACACAGAGCCTTATGAAGCAGACACAGAGCCTTATGAAGCAGACACAGAGTCTTATGAAGCAGACACAGAGTCTTATGAAGCAGACACAGAGTCTTATGAAGCAGACACAGAGCCTTATGAAGCAGACACAGAGCCTTATGAAGCAGACACAGAGTCTTATGAAGCAGACACAGAGTCTTATGAAGCAGACACAGAACCTTATGAAGCAGACACAGAGCCTTATGAAGCAGACACAGAGTCTTATGAAGCAGACACAGGAGCCTTATGAAGCAGACACAGAGCCTTATGAAGCAGACACAGAGCCCTTATGAAGCAGACACAGAGCCTTATGAAGCAGACACAGAGCCCTTATGAAGCAGACACAGAGCCTTATGAAGCAGACACAGAGCCCTTATGAAGCAGACACAGAGCCTTATGAAGCAGACACAGAGCCTTATGAAGCAGACACAGAGCCTTATGAAGCAGACACAGAGCCTTATGAAGCAGACACAGAGCCTTATAAAGCAGACACAGAGCCTTATGAAGCAGACACAGAGCCTTATAAAGCAGACACAGAGCCTTATGAAGCAGACACAGAGCCTTATGAAGCAGACACAGGGCCTTATGAAGCAGACACAGAGCCTTATGAAGCAGACACAGAGCTTTATAAAGCAGACACAGAGCCTTATGAAGCAGACAGAGCCTTCAACACATCATGATCTATGGAGCTGCTTCTATTCACACATGTTGATCAAACAGGATTTGCAGACAGATGTGGTGCAGACACCAGCCACTAGAGGGAGGTACAGCACTGGTGTGTGATAATAGAATCGCATCAACAACACCAGAACAAAACACACTGAACTTCCTCAGGAAACACTAAACAACAGGAGTCCCTCCTGTACCTCCTGTTCTTTTCCATACTGACCTATAGATGGGTTCAACGGTCAACACTGATTAATATACAAGAGCCACTGTTCCTGATATAGACTGCATATATACTAAGGGGACAGAGAGAGCCTTGTGCCCATCAGGCACACAGTCCAGTATCCATCCTCGAGAGTAGACTTGATTGTCAGATCAGTGTCAGATCACTTTGTGGCAGACACACTGACCATACACACACAGTCCAGTATCCATCCTCGAGAGTAGACTTGATTGTCAGATCAGTGTCAGATCACTTTGTGGCAGACACACTGACCATACACACACAGTCCAGTATCCATCCTCGAGAGTAGACTTGATTGTCAGATCAGTGTCAGATCACTTTGTGGCAGACACACTGACCATACACACACAGGGCTGTTCATTAAAATGACTAACTGTAGAGTAACTCACACTGACCAGAATATTGTCTGATTGGTCTAAAATACAACAAACAATAAGTAGCTAACACTACTTGAATGGTGTTTATACCACCTTTAGGAGACCAGTCATAACATCATTATGCTACAATATCCTTCATAACAAACTTCACAACTTCTTCGCTAACTATTATTCCTAAATATTGTTGTTTTCAAATTCCCTTGAATACATGTTTTTTAAATGTATTGTAGAAGTTAGTATTTTACTGTCTCAGTACCCCGCCCGTGGACACACTAGTCAATCAACTAGCTGGGAGCAGCACAACAGAGCATTACCCTTGTAGTTTATAG
>NW_025751524.1:0-15023 GCF_021184085.1 Oncorhynchus gorbuscha
CCACTGCTATCCTAGAACACAACAAGAACACTGCTATCCTAGAACACAACACCACTGCTATCCTAGAACACAACACCACTGCTATCCTAGAACACAACAACAACACTGCTATCCTAGAACACAACAACAACACTGCTATCCTAGAACACAACAGAGAACACTGCTATCCTAGAACACAACAACAAGACTGCTATCCTAGAACACAACACCACTGCTATCCTAGAACACAACACCACTGCTATCCTAGAACACAACAACAACACTGCTATCCTAGAACACCACAACAACAACACTGCTATCCTAGACCACCACAACAACAACACTGCTATCCTAGAACACAACACCACTGCTATCCTAGAACACAACACCACTGGTATCCTAGAACAACAACACTGCTATCCTAGAACACAACAACAACACCACTGCTAAACTAGAACACAACAACACCACTGCTAAACTAGACACAACAACAACAACACTGCTATCCAGAACACAACCAACAACACCACTGCTATCCTACAACGCCACAACACTGCTATCCTGGAACAACACCACAACACTGCTATCCTAGAACAACTGGAACACTGCTATCCTAGAACAACACAACACTATATCCTAGAACAACACAACAACACTGCTATCCTACAACACAACAACACTGCTACATCTACCAACACAACAACACTGCTATCCTACAACACAACAACACTGCTATCCTACAACACAACAAAACTGCTATCCTACAACACAACAACACTGCTATCCTACAACACAACAACACTGCTATCCTACAACACAACAACACTGCGATCCTAGAACAACACAACAACACTGCGATCCTAGAACAACACAACAACACTGCTATCCTACAACACCACAACACTGCTATCCTAGAACAACACAACAACACTGCTATCCTGTAGCTCAGTTGGTAGAGCATGGCGCTTGTAGCCAGGGTAGTGGGTTGATTCCGGGACCACCATACGTAGAATGTATGCACACATGACTGTAAGTCGCTTTGGATAAAAGCGTCTGCTAAATGGCATATATTATTATTATTATTATTATTATCCTAGAACAACACAACAACACTGCTATCCTAGAACAACACCACAACACTGCTATCCTACAACACCACAACACTGCTATCCTAGAACAACACAACAACACTGCGATCCTAGAACAACACAACAACACTGCTATCCTAGAACAACACAACAACACCGCTATCCTAGAACACAACAACACTGCTATCCTACAACACCACAACACTGCTATCCTAGAACACAACAACAACACTGCTATCCTAGAACACAACAACAACACTGCTATCCTAGAACACAACACCACTGCTATCCTAGAACACAACAACAACACTGCTATCCTAGAACACAACAACAACACTGCTATCCTAGAACACAACAACAACACTGCTATCCTAGAACACAACAACAACACTGCTATCCTAGAACACAACAACACCACTGTTATCCTAGAACACAACACCATTGCTATCCTAGAACACAACACCACTGCTATCCTAGAACACAACACCACTGCTATCCTAGAACATAACACCACTGCTATCCTAGAACAACACAACAACACTGCTATCCTACAACACCTCAACACTGCTATCCTATAACACCACAACAACAACACTGCTATTCTAGAACACAACAACAGTATTTATGCTGCAGTAGTTTATGTGTCGGGGGGCTAGGGTCAGTTTGTTTATCTGGAGTACTTCTCCTGTCCTATTCGGTGTCCTGTGTAAATCTAAGTGTGCGTTCTCTAATTCTCTCCTTCTCTCCTTCTTTCTCTCTCTCGGAGGACCTGAGCCCTAGAACCATGCCCCAGGACTACCTGACATGATGACTCCCTTGCTGTCCCCAGTCCACCTGGCCATGCTGCTGCTCCAGTTTCAACTGGCCTGGGCCCTAGACCATGTCCCAGGACTACCCTGACATGAGGACTCCTTGCTGTCCCCAGTCCACCTGGCCATGCTCCTGCTCCAGTTTCAACTGTTCTGCCTTGCTATTATTCAACCATGCTGGTCATTTATGAACATTTGAACATCTTGGCCACGTTCTGTTATAATCTCCACCCGGCACAGCCAGAGAAGAGGACTGGCCACCCCACATATGCTCTCTCTAATTCTCTCTTTCTTTCTCTCTCGGAGGACCTGAGCCCTAGGACCGTGCCCCAGGACTACCTGACATGATGGCTCCTTGCTGTCCCCAGTCCACCTGACTGTGCTGCTGCTCCAGTTTCAACTGTTCTGCCTTATTATTATTTGACCATGCTGGTCATTTATGAACATTTGAACATCTTGGTCATTTTCTGTTATAATCTCTACCCGGCACAGCCAGAAGAGGACTGGCCACCCCACATAGCCCGGTTCCTCTCTAGGTTTCTTCTAGGTTTTGGCCTTTCTAGGGAGTTTTTCCTAGCCACCGTGCTTTTACACCTGCATTGTTTGCTGTTTGGGGTTTTAGGCTGGGTTTCTGTACAGCACTTTGAGATATCAGCTGATGTACGAAGGGCTATATAAATAAATTTGATTTGATTTGATTTGAACAACACTGCTATCCTATAACACCACAACAACACTGCTATCCTAGACCACCACAACAGAGAACACTGCTATCCTAGAACACCACAACAACACTGCTATCCTAGAACACAACACCACTGCTATCATAGAACAACAACACTGCTATCCTAGAACGCCAAAACAACACTGCTATCCAAGAACACCACAACAACAACACTGCTATCCTAGACCACCACAACAACAAAACTGCTATCCTAGAACACAACACCACTGCTATCCTAGAACACAACACCACTGGTATCATAGCACAACAACACTGCTATCCTAAAACACAACAACAACACCACTGCTATCCTAGAACACAACAACAACACCACTGCTATCCTAGAACACAACAACAACACCACTGCTAAACTAGAACACAACAACAACACCACTGCTAAACTAGAACACCACAACACTGCTATCCTACAACACCACAACACTGCTATCCTAGAACAACACAACAACACTGCTATCCTAGAACAACACAACAACACTGCTATCCTAGAACAACACAACAACACTGCTATCCTACAACACCACAACACTGCGATCCTAGAACAACACAACAACACTGCGATCCTAGAACAACACAACAACACTGCTATCCTAGAACAACACAACAACACTGCTATCCTACAACACCACAACACTGCTATCCTAGAACAACACAACAACAACAACAACACTGCGATCCTACAACACCACAACACTGCTATCCTAGAACAACACAACAACACCGCTATCCTAGAACACAACAACACTGCTATCCTACAACACAACAACAACACTGCTATCCTAGAACACAACAGAGAACACTGCTATCCTAGAACACAACAGAGAACACTGCTATCCTAGAACACAACAACAACACTGCTATCCTAGAACACAACACCACTGCTATCCTAGAACACAACACCACTGCTATCCTAGAACACAACAACACTGCTATCCTAGAACACAACAACACTGCTATCCTAGAACACAACACCACTGCTATCCTAGAACACGACACTGCTATCCTAGAACACAACAACAACACTGCTATCCTAGAACACAACAACAACACTGCTATCCTAGAACACAACAACAACACTGCTATCCTAGAACACAACACCACTGCTATCCTAGAACACAACACCAACACTGCTATCCTAGAACACAACACCAACACTGCTATCCTAGAACACAACACCAACACTGCTATCCTAGAACACAACACCAACACTGCTATCCTAGAACACAACAACAACACTGCTATCCTAGAACACAACAACACTGCTATCCTAGAACACAACAACAACACTGCTATCCTAGAACACAACAACAACACTGCTATCCTAGAACACAACAACAACACTGCTATCCTAGAACACAACAACAACACTGCTATCCTAGAACACAACAACAACACTGCTATCCTAGAACACAACACCACTGCTATCCTAGAACACAACACCACTGCTATCCTAGAACACAACAGAGAACACTGCTATCCTAGAACACAACAGAGAACACTGCTATCCTAGAACACAACAACAACACTGCTATCCTAGAACACAACACCACTGCTATCCTAGAACACAACACCACTGCTATCCTAGAACACAAAAACACTGCTATCCTAGAACACAGCAACACCACTGCTATCCTAGAACACAACAACACCACTGCTATCCTAGAACACAACACCACTGCTATCCTAGAACACAACAACAACACTGCTATCCTAGAACACAACAACACCACTGCTATCCTAGAACACAACAACACCACTGCTATCCTAGAACACAACACCACTGCTATCCTAGAACACAACACCACTGCTATCCTAGAACACAACACCATCTGCTATCCTAGAACACCACAACACTGCTATCCTAGAACACAACAACACCACTGCTATCCTAGAACACAACACCACTGTTATCCTAGAACACCACAACACTGCTATCCTAGAACACAACAACACCACTGCTATCCTAGAACACAACAACACTGCTATCCTAGAACACAACAACACCACTGCTATCCTAGAACACAACACCACTGCTATCCTAGAACACAACAACAACAACACAACAACACCACTGCTATCCTAGAACACCACAACAGTGCTATCCTAGAATACAACAACAACAACACAACAGAGAACACTGCTATCCTAGAACACAACACCACTGCTATCCTAGAACACCACAACAGTGCTATCATAGAACACAACAACAACAACACAGAACACTGCTATCCTAGAACACCACAACAGTGCTATCATAGAACACAACAACACTGCTATCCTAGAACATCACAACACTGCTATCCTAGAACACAACAACAACACAACAGAGAACACTGCTATCCTAGAACACCACAACACTGCTATCCTAGAACACAACAACAACAACACAACAGAGAACACTGCTATCCTAGAACACAACAACAACAACACAACAGAGAACACTGCTATCCTAGAACACCACACCACTGGTATCCTAGAACAACAACACTGCTATCCTAGAACACAACAACAACACCACTGCTAAACTAGAACACAACAACACCACTGCTAAACTAGAACACAACAACAACAACACTGCTATCCTAGAACACAACAACAACACCACTGCTATCCTACAACACCACAACACTGCTATCCTAGAACAACACCACAACACTGCTATCCTAGAACAACACAACAACACTGCTATCCTAGAACAACACAACAACACTGCTATCCTAGAACAACACAACAACACTGCTATCCTACAACACAACAACACTGCTATCCTACAACACAACAACACTGCTATCCTACAACACAACAACACTGCTATCCTACAACACAACAACACTGCGATCCTAGAACAACACAACAACACTGCGATCCTAGAACAACACAACAACACTGCGATCCTAGAACAACACAACAACACTGCTATCCTACAACACCACAACACTGCTATCCTAGAACAACACAACAACACTGCTATCCTGTAGCTCAGTTGGTAGAGCATGGCGCTTGTAACGCCAGGGTAGTGGGTTCGATTCCCGGGACCACCCATACGTAGAATGTATGCACACATGACTGTAAGTCGCTTTGGATAAAAGCGTCTGCTAAATGGCATATATTATTATTATTATTATTATTATCCTAGAACAACACAACAACACTGCTATCCTAGAACAACACAACAACACTGCTATCCTACAACACCACAACACTGCTATCCTAGAACAACACAACAACACTGCGATCCTAGAACAACACAACAACACTGCTATCCTAGAACAACACAACAACACCGCTATCCTAGAACACAACAACACTGCTATCCTACAACACCACAACACTGCTATCCTAGAACACAACAACAACACTGCTATCCTAGAACACAACAACAACACTGCTATCCTAGAACACAACACCACTGCTATCCTAGAACACAACAACAACACTGCTATCCTAGAACACAACAACAACACTGCTATCCTAGAACACAACAACAACACTGCTATCCTAGAACACAACACCATTGCTATCCTAGAACACAACACCACTGCTATCCTAGAACACAACACCACTGCTATCCTAGAACACAACACCACTGCTATCCTAGAACATAACACCACTGCTATCCTAGAACAACACAACAACACTGCTATCCTACAACACCTCAACACTGCTATCCTATAACACCACAACAACAACACTGCTATTCTAGAACACAACAACACTGCTATCCTATAACACCACAACAACACTGCTATCCTAGACCACCACAACAGAGAACACTGCTATCCTAGAACACCACAACAACACTGCTATCCTAGAACACAACACCACTGCTATCATAGAACAACAACACTGCTATCCTAGAACGCCAAAACAACACTGCTATCCAAGAACACCACAACAACAACACTGCTATCCTAGACCACCACAACAACAAAACTGCTATCCTAGAACACAACACCACTGCTATCCTAGAACACAACACCACTGGTATCATAGCACAACAACACTGCTATCCTAAAACACAACAACAACACCACTGCTATCCTAGAACACAACAACAACACCACTGCTATCCTAGAACACAACAACAACACCACTGCTAAACTAGAACACAACAACAACACCACTGCTAAACTAGAACACAACAACAACACCACTGCTAAACTAGAACACCACAACACTGCTATCCTACAACACCACAACACTGCTATCCTAGAACAACACAACAACACTGCTATCCTAGAACAACACAACAACACTGCTATCCTAGAACAACACAACAACACTGCTATCCTACAACACCACAACACTGCTATCCTAGAACAACACAACAACAACAACAACACTGCGATCCTACAACACCACAACACTGCTATCCTAGAACAACACAACAACACCGCTATCCTAGAACACAACAACACTGCTATCCTACAACACAACAACAACACTGCTATCCTAGAACACAACAGAGAACACTGCTATCCTAGAACACAACAGAGAACACTGCTATCCTAGAACACAACAACAACACTGCTATCCTAGAACACAACACCACTGCTATCCTAGAACACAACACCACTGCTATCCTAGAACACAACAACACTGCTATCCTAGAACACAACAACACTGCTATCCTAGAACACAACACCACTGCTATCCTAGAACACGACACTGCTATCCTAGAACACAACAACAACACTGCTATCCTAGAACACAACAACAACACTGCTATCCTAGAACACAACAACAACACTGCTATCCTAGAACACAACACCACTGCTATCCTAGAACACAACACCAACACTGCTATCCTAGAACACAACACCAACACTGCTATCCTAGAACACAACACCAACACTGCTATCCTAGAACACAACAACAACACTGCTATCCTAGAACACAACAACAACACTGCTATCCTAGAACACAACAACACTGCTATCCTAGAACACAACAACAACACTGCTATCCTAGAACACAACAACAACACTGCTATCCTAGAACACAACAACAACACTGCTATCCTAGAACACAACAACAACACTGCTATCCTAGAACACAACAACAACACTGCTATCCTAGAACACAACAACAACACTGCTATCCTAGAACACAACACCACTGCTATCCTAGAACACAACACCACTGCTATCCTAGAACACAACAGAGAACACTGCTATCCTAGAACACAACAGAGAACACTGCTATCCTAGAACACAACAACAACACTGCTATCCTAGAACACAACACCACTGCTATCCTAGAACACAACACCACTGCTATCCTAGAACACAAAAACACTGCTATCCTAGAACACAGCAACACCACTGCTATCCTAGAACACAACAACACCACTGCTATCCTAGAACACAACACCACTGCTATCCTAGAACACAACAACAACACTGCTATCCTAGAACACAACAACACCACTGCTATCCTAGAACACAACAACACCACTGCTATCCTAGAACACAACACCACTGCTATCCTAGAACACAACACCACTGCTATCCTAGAACACAACACCACTGCTATCCTAGAACACCACAACACTGCTATCCTAGAACACAACAACACCACTGCTATCCTAGAACACAACACCACTGTTATCCTAGAACACCACAACACTGCTATCCTAGAACACAACAACACCACTGCTATCCTAGAACACAACAACACTGCTATCCTAGAACACAACAACACCACTGCTATCCTAGAACACAACACCACTGCTATCCTAGAACACAACAACAACAACACAACAACACCACTGCTATCCTAGAACACCACAACAGTGCTATCCTAGAATACAACAACAACAACACAACAGAGAACACTGCTATCCTAGAACACAACACCACTGCTATCCTAGAACACCACAACAGTGCTATCATAGAACACAACAACAACAACACAGAACACTGCTATCCTAGAACACCACAACAGTGCTATCATAGAACACAACAACACTGCTATCCTAGAACATCACAACACTGCTATCCTAGAACACAACAACAACACAACAGAGAACACTGCTATCCTAGAACACCACAACACTGCTATCCTAGAACACAACAACAACAACACAACAGAGAACACTGCTATCCTAGAACACAACAACAACAACACAACAGAGAACACTGCTATCCTAGAACACCACACCACTGGTATCCTAGAACAACAACACTGCTATCCTAGAACACAACAACAACACCACTGCTAAACTAGAACACAACAACACCACTGCTAAACTAGAACACAACAACAACAACACTGCTATCCTAGAACACAACAACAACACCACTGCTATCCTACAACACCACAACACTGCTATCCTAGAACAACACCACAACACTGCTATCCTAGAACAACACAACAACACTGCTATCCTAGAACAACACAACAACACTGCTATCCTACAACACAACAACACTGCTATCCTACAACACAACAACACTGCTATCCTACAACACAACAACACTGCTATCCTACAACACAACAACACTGCTATCCTACAACACAACAACACTGCGATCCTAGAACAACACAACAACACTGCGATCCTAGAACAACACAACAACACTGCTATCCTACAACACCACAACACTGCTATCCTAGAACAACACAACAACACTGCTATCCTGTAGCTCAGTTGGTAGAGCATGGCGCTTGTAACGCCAGGGTAGTGGGTTCGATTCCCGGGACCACCCATACGTAGAATGTATGCACACATGACTGTAAGTCGCTTTGGATAAAAGCGTCTGCTAAATGGCATATATTATTATTATTATTATTATTATCCTAGAACAACACAACAACACTGCTATCCTAGAACAACACAACAACACTGCGATCCTAGAACAACACAACAACACTGCTATCCTAGAACAACACAACAACACCGCTATCCTAGAACACAACAACACTGCTATCCTACAACACCACAACACTGCTATCCTAGAACACAACAACAACACTGCTATCCTAGAACACAACAACAACACTGCTATCCTAGAACACAACACCACTGCTATCCTAGAACACAACAACAACACTGCTATCCTAGAACACAACAACAACACTGCTATCCTAGAACACAACAACAACACTGCTATCCTAGAACACAACAACACCACTGTTATCCTAGAACACAACACCATTGCTATCCTAGAACACAACACCACTGCTATCCTAGAACACAACACCACTGCTATCCTAGAACATAACACCACTGCTATCCTAGAACAACACAACAACACTGCTATCCTACAACACCTCAACACTGCTATCCTATAACACCACAACAACAACACTGCTATTCTAGAACACAACAACACTGCTATCCTATAACACCACAACAACACTGCTATCCTAGACCACCACAACAGAGAACACTGCTATCCTAGAACACCACAACAACACTGCTATCCTAGAACACAACACCACTGCTATCATAGAACAACAACACTGCTATCCTAGAACGCCAAAACAAACACTGCTATCCAAGAACACCACAACAACAACACTGCTATCCTAGACCACCACAACAACAAAACTGCTATCCTAGAACACAACACCACTGCTATCCTAGAACACAACACCACTGGTATCATAGCACAACAACACTGCTATCCTAAAACACAACAACAACACCACTGCTATCCTAGAACACAACAACAACACCACTGCTATCCTAGAACAACAACAACACCACTGCTAAACTAGAACACAACAACAACACCACTGCTAAACTAGAACACAACAACAACACCACTGCTAAACTAGAACACCACAACACTGCTATCCTACAACACCACAACACTGCTATCCTAGAACAACACAACAACACTGCTATCCTAGAACAACACAACAACACTGCTATCCTAGAACAACACAACAACACTGCTATCCTACAACACCACAACACTGCTATCCTAGAACAACACAACAACAACAACAACACTGCGATCCTACAACACCACAACACTGCTATCCTAGAACAACACAACAACACCGCTATCCTAGAACACAACAACACTGCTATCCTACAACACAACAACAACACTGCTATCCTAGAACACAACAGAGAACACTGCTATCCTAGAACACAACAGAGAACACTGCTATCCTAGAACACAACAACAACACTGCTATCCTAGAACACAACACCACTGCTATCCTAGAACACAACACCACTGCTATCCTAGAACACAACAACACTGCTATCCTAGAACACAACAACACTGCTATCCTAGAACACAACACCACTGCTATCCTAGAACACGACACTGCTATCCTAGAACACAACAACAACACTGCTATCCTAGAACACAACAACAACACTGCTATCCTAGAACACAACAACAACACTGCTATCCTAGAACACAACACCACTGCTATCCTAGAACACAACACCAACACTGCTGTCCTAGAACACAACACCAACACTGCTATCCTAGAACACAACACCAACACTGCTATCCTAGACACACAACAACACTGCTATCCTAGAACACAACAACAACACTGCTATCCTAGAACACAACAACACTGCTATCCTAGAACACAACAACAACACTGCTATCCTAGAACACAACAACAACACTGCTATCCTAGAACACAACAACAACACTGCTATCCTAGAACACAACAACAACACTGCTATCCTAGAACACAACAACAACACTGCTATCCTAGAACACAACAACAACACTGCTATCCTAGAACACAACACCACTGCTATCCTAGAACACAACAGAGAACACTGCTATCCTAGAACACAACAGAGAACACTGCTATCCTAGAACACAACAGAGAACACTGCTATCCTAGAACACAACAACAACACTGCTATCCTAGAACACAACACCACTGCTATCCTAGAACACAACACCACTGCTATCCTAGAACACAAAAACACTGCTATCCTAGAACACAGCAACACCACTGCTATCCTAGAACACAACAACAACACTGCTATCCTAGAACACAACACCACTGCTATCCTAGAACACAACAACACCACTGCTATCCTAGAACACAACACCACTGCTATCCTAGAACACAACACCACTGCTATCCTAGAACACAACACCACTGCTATCCTAGAACACCACAACACTGCTATCCTAGAACACAACAACACCACTGCTATCCTAGAACACAACACCACTGTTATCCTAGAACACCACAACACTGCTATCCTAGAACACAACAACACCACTGCTATCCTAGAACACAACAACACTGCTATCCTAGAACACAACAACACCACTGCTATCCTAGAACACAACACCACTGCTATCCTAGAACACAACAACAACAACACAACAACACCACTGCTATCCTAGAACACCACAACAGTGCTATCCTAGAATACAACAACAACAACACAACAGAGAACACTGCTATCCTAGAACACAACACCACTGCTATCCTAGAACACCACAACAGTGCTATCATAGAACACAACAACAACAACACAGAACACTGCTATCCTAGAACACCACAACAGTGCTATCATAGAACACAACAACACTGCTATCCTAGAACATCACAACACTGCTATCCTAGAACACAACAACAACACAACAGAGAACACTGCTATCCTAGAACACCACAACACTGCTATCCTAGAACACAACAACAACAACACAACAGAGAACACTGCTATCCTAGAACACAACAACAACACAACAGAGAACACTGCTATCCTAGAACACCACAACAGTGCTATCATAGAACACAACAACACTGCTATCCTACAACACAGAACCTCCCTCCTCACCTCCCCTGTAGACAAACTTCATGGGCTCCACTGCCAGCGCCGTGGCAACCACATCATCAGCGTTGTGTCTCCGCCCACACACCGTCATCAGCCCGTCCATTCTACCCACGATAAACACTAGGTTGTCCTGGAGAGCACACACAGGGTGGTTAGTCACTGCCCAACACATCTAAATATGTATTTATCACATGCTTGGTAACAGGTGTCGACTAACAGTGAAATGGATGGTCAGGTCCAGCAGTATGTCAAGTAAAATAAAATGTTATTTGTCACATGCTTAGTAAACAGAGTAACAGTGAAATGATTATCTACTGAATTCAGCTATACCTAATTTAGCTACATTTAACAGACATCATGCTAGCAGATACACTACCGGTAAAACGTTTGGAATCATGTAGTAACCAAAAAATCGAACTAGATTTTATATTTGAGATTCTTCAAAGTAGCCACCCTTTGCCTTGATGACAGCAGCAAATTGAGATGGTTTGGGATGAGTCGGACCGCAGAATGAAGGAAAAGCAGCCAACAAGTGCTCAGCATAGGTTGGAAAATCATTCCAGGTGAAGCTTGTTGAGAGAAAGCCAGAGTGTGCAAAGCTGTCATCAAGGCAAAGAGTGGCTATTTGAAGAATATCAAATATAAAATATATTTTGATTTGTTTAACAGTTTTTTTTGGTTACTACATGATTCCATATATGTTATAGTTTATGTCTTCACTATTATTCTACAATGTAGAAAATAGTAAAAATAAAGAAAAAACTCTTGAATGAGTAGGTGTTCAAAAACTCTTTGTACATTTAGCAGATGCATTTAGTAGACATCATGCTAGCCGACACATTTATCAGACGTCATGCTAGGAGACGCATTTTTCAGACATCATGCTAGCAGACACAATTAGCAGACATCATACTAGCAGACACAATTAGCAGACATCGTGCTAGCAGACACATTTAGCAGACATCATGCTAGCAGACACATTTAGCAGACATCATGCTAGCAGATACATTTAGCAGACACATTTAGCAGATACATTTAGCAGAAATCATGCTAGCAGATACATTTAGCAGACATCATGCTAGCAGATACATTTAGCAGACATCATGCTAGCAGATACATTTAGCAGACACATTTAGCAGACATCATGCTAGCAGACACATTTAGCAGACATCATGCTAGCAGACACGAGTAGCAGACATCATGCTAGCAGACACGAGTAGCAGACATCATGCTAGCAGACATCATGCTAGCAGACACATTTAGCAGACATCATGCTAGCAGACACGAGTAGCAGACATCATGCTAGCAGACACATTTAGCAGACATCATGCTAGCAGATACATTTAGCAGACATCATGCTAGCAGACACATTTAGCAGACATCATGCTAGCAGACACGAGTAGCAGACATCATGCTAGCAGACACGAGTAGCAGACATCATGCTAGCAGACATCATGCTAGCAGACACATTTAGCAGACATCATGCTAGCAGACACGAGTAGCAGACATCATGCTAGCAGACACATTTAGCAGACATCATGCTAGCAGATACATTTAGCAGACATCATGCTAGCAGATACATTTAGCAGACATCATGCTAGCAGATACATTTAGCAGGCATCATGCTAGCAGATACATTTAGCAGACATCATGCTAGCAGATACATTTAGCAGGCATCACGCTAGCAGATACATTTAGCAGACATCATGGTAGCAGATACATTTAGCAGACATCATGCTAGCAGATACATTTAGCAGACACATTTAGCAGACATCATGCTAGCAGACACATTTAGCAGACATCATGCTAGCAGACACATTTAGCAGACATCATGCTAGCAGACACGAGTAGCAGACATCATGCTAGCAGACACGAGTAGCAGACATCATGCTAGCAGACATCATGCACAGCAGACACATTTAGCAGACATCATGCTAGCAGACACGAGTAGCAGACATCATGCTAGCAGACACATTTAGCAGACATCATGCTAGCAGATACATTTAGCAGACATCATGCTAGCAGATACATTTAGCAGACATCATGCTAGCAGATACATTTAGCAGGCATCATGCTAGCAGATACATTTAGCAGACATCATGCTAGCAGATACATTTAGCAGGCATCACGCTAGCAGATACATTTAGCAGACATCATGGTAGCAGATACATTTAGCAGACATCATGCTAGCAGATACATTTAGCAGACACATTTAGCAGACATCATGCTAGCAGACACATTTAGCAGACATCATGCTAGCAGACACATTTAGCAGACATCATGCTAGCAGACACGAGTAGCAGACATCATGCTAGCAGCACGAGTAGCAGACATCATGCTAGCAGACATCATGCTAGCAGACACATTTAGCAGACATCATGCTAGCAGACACGAGTAGCAGACATCATGCTAGCAGACACATTTAGCAGACATCATGCTAGCAGATACATTTAGCAGACATCATGCTAGCAGATACATTTAGCAGACATCATGCTAGCAGATACATTTAGCAGGCATCATGCTAGCAGATACATTTAGCAGACATCATGCTAGCAGATACATTTAGCAGGCATCACGCTAGCAGATACATTTAGCAGACATCATGGTAGCAGACACATTTA
>NW_025751525.1:0-15022 GCF_021184085.1 Oncorhynchus gorbuscha
TTAGGAGCGTTTGTCACAAACTAAGTGGTAAACTGTCACCAAATCACCCAAGAATGAGAGTTCTTTCGAACAGGACAGTACCTGTGTGTTTGTTTCTCCGTCCTGGTCCAACCAGGCCGTAAGCGAGGTCAAGGATAGCAGGGTTCGGTACACGAATCGGGTTCTCGGTATGTCCAGGTCCAAAAGCCAACAGGTAAGTCCAAACAATCCAGCTCATACACGGTAAATCCAGCCAGCCAATCTCTATAGTCTCTTTCTCTATTGTTCATAGCTCCTTCCAGCACCCTGTGAGCCGACTCTGTGAGTCGGCTCCACCTTCTGAGGGTTCCCCTTGCTTCTGGGACTTGTAGTTTTGGCGGTCGGCCATTTTGTGATCTGTAGTTCTGACAGGGGTGGCCATTTTAGTGATCGGGCAGAGCCCGTTTATTAGCTCTGCTCTCACATATCTGCCACTTATCACTCGACCCCCTTCTTTGCCACATTTCTCTCCCCCCTAGATCCGACCCCCTAGGTCGGGCTACCACAGCAAAATATGCATGCATGCGGGATAACCCATCCACGTTTCCCATTTCCTTCCCTGCTCTGTGTTTCAAGTCAAAATGAAACGGTTGGAAACTCAAAAACCACCGCATCACCCGAGCGTTCTTATCTTTAGCCCTATGCATCCAGGTGAGTGGGGCATGGTCACCGATGAGGGTGAAGTGGCGCCCCAGCAGGTAGTACTTCAGGCTTTCTAGAGCCCACTTTACTGCCAGCGCCTCTTTCTCAACGACTGAGTAGTTGGTTTCCCGTGGTTCCAGCTTCCTGCTTAAAAACAGGATGGGGTGTTCCACCCCTTCTACCTCTTGGGATAGCACTGCTCCCAAGCCGACCTCTGAGGCATCCGTCTGAACCACAAACTCGCTCTCAAAGTCTGGTACCACCAGCACTGGGTTACAACAGAGAGCCTCCTGTAATGTCCTAAATGCTTTGGTGGCCCTTTCATCCTATTTGACCATGTTTGGCCCTCTGGCTCTAGTCATGTCGGTAAGTGGGGCGGCCACTGTGGCATAACTTGGGATGAACTTCCGGTAGTAACCGGTCAGCCCTAGGAAGGCTCGGACCTGCTTCTTATTTACTGGTTTCGGCCATTCTCAAATTGCCTTCACCTTCTTATGTTGGGGTTTGATTAACCCTCTTCCCACAGTGTATCCCAGATACTCTGTTTCCTCTAACCCCACATAACACTTGGCAGGGTTTGCCGTGAGCCCTGCCTTTCTAAGGGCATCTAACACTGCCTGTACCCGGGGTAAGTGGGATTCCCAATCTGGGCTGTAGATCCCCACGTCATCTAAATAAGCTACGGCGTATGCCTTGTGCGGTTTTAGGACTTTGTCCATGAGCCGTTGAAAGGTTGCTGGGGCCCCGTGTAAGCCGAATGGCATGACGGTGTATTGAAACAAACCGTCAGGTGTTGCAAAGGCTGTCTTTTCTTTGGCCCTGGGGGTCAGAGGAATTTGCCAGTACCCTTTTGACAGATAAAGGGTCGTAATGTACCGAGCATGACCAATTTTCTCCAGTAGTTCATCTACTCGGGGCATGGGGTAGGCATCAAACTTCGAGATTTCATTTACCTTCCGAAAGTCATTACAGAACCGCAACGACCCATCGGGCTTGGAGACCATCACAATTGGGCTAGACCACTCACTATGTGACTCTTCAACCACTCCAGCTGTCAACATTTTCTCAGTCTCTGCTCTAATCGCGGCCCGTCGAGCCTCGGGTACCCGATATGGCCTCATACTCACTTTTCTCCCTGGTAGGGAAACGTAACCTCAGTTCGGCCAGGTACCTCTGAAAACACATCTCTGTTTTTCTGGATCAGGGTCTTTACTTCCTGTACTTGCGCTGGGGACAAGGTGGGTGAAATATTTACTTCGGCTGTCTCCTGAATGTGTGTGGGGTATGTGACCATTAGTGTTTCTCTCTCTCTCCATGCTTTTAACAGGTTTATGTGATAAATCTGTTCCTGGGGCCATCGACCTGGCTGTCGGATCCGATAATTGACTTCCCCTATTCTCTCCAGTACTTCATATGGCCCTTTCCACGTGGCTAGTAGTTTACACTCTACTGTGGGGATCAGCACTAACACCTTATCTCCCGGTTGAAATTCCCTCAGGGTAGCCTGCCGGTTATAAGTGTGCCACTGGTGTTCTTGTGTTTGTCTCATGTGCTCTCTGACGATGGGCATGACTGTGGCTATCCTGTCATGTATTGCCGTGACGTGCTCTATGACACTAGTATACGGGGTGGATTGGTGCTCCCAGGTTTCCCGGGCGATGTCTAAGATTCCCCGGGGATGCCTCCCATATACCAGCTCAAAGGGAGAAAACCCCAGCGAGGCTTGAGGAACCTCTCTAATGGCAAACATCAGATACGGCAACATGCAATCCCAGTTTTCCCATCCTTATCGATTACCTTCCTGAGCATTGACTTCAGGGTTCGGTTGAATCTCTCAACCAGCCCGTCCGTCTGAGGATGGTAAACCGATGTCCTCAACTGTTTCACCTGCCACAGTTTACAAAGGTCCGCCATAAGGCGGACATAAAGGGGTCCCCTGGTCAGTAAGGATCTCCTTTGGAACCCCTACCCTGGTGAACAAGAGCACAAATTCCTTTGCGATATTTTTGGAAGTCATCGTCCGAGGAATGGCTTCTGGGTAGCAGTAGCATAATCAGACAATCAAATCTTAGTGTTGCCTCCCAAGGATTTGAGCAATGACCACTAAATCCATCACTATCCTCTCAAATGGCGTTTCGATTATGGGAGTGGCACTAACAGGCTTCTAAAAGCTGGTGGGAGCTTTGTTAACTGGCACTCAGGGCATCCTCCACAATGCCGAGCCACTTCAGCAGATGCTGGCCAGTAAAGGCCTCCTTACAATCCGGTCTCGGGTTTTTATCATTCCTGCAAGGTGTCCACTACAAGAATGTGCCCATGAGCTAGATGCAGTACAGTCCTCCGGTACCAGTGGGAACCAACAACTCTGTGCCACCATCAACTTCCTATTTGCAGAGACTCTGTACACCAAACCCTTTTTCTTGATGAAGTGGGGAAAACTATTCCAAGACATCATCCACCAGAACATGGGAGTACCATCTATGACCTGCACATCTGCTCTGGCTTGTTGCAGGGTTGGATCAGTTTTGGGCCGTCCCAAAATTATCAAGGGACTCTGCCAGGTCTGCTGGTTCTATATCGTCATCCTCTGGATTCAGATCATTTGGCCCCACTAGTACCGGGCTGGGCTGTCATCAACGGGGGTTTGCCACTTCATCCTCCTCCTCCCCTACTAGCACCTGTGATGTCCCCTGGGAGACCTCTTTTTCTTGGCTTTGGTTGAAGGCCCCATCAGCTCCTTCCTGCTTGGTCAGGGTTGTTGGATTCTCCAAACCATGCCATTCTTGTGGCCTAACTTAACAAAGGTGGGGAAAGTCTCTACAATATTACATCTGCCATTCATCTTTGAGGACCATGAGCCCTCATAATCCAGCAGACGTCCTCTCTGTTTGTATGCTCACTAAGGCCGTGGGTACAGACGGAGCATCCCCATGAATGCATACCACAACACTGATATCCTGTCTTGTATCCAGTTTATGGGATTCGGCCACTGGGTTTGCAATGACCAGGGTTTAGCATACTGCCCACGGAATCCAGCAGTGCTTCAACCTCTTTCCCTTCAATCTTCACTCTGCACATATGTTTTGTTTTCTTGATCTTTCAATACAGTGGTTTAACAGGACATGCATACCGTATATCATCTTCATTTCACCGAGAGTTACATTGCATTGGCTCTTCTTTAATAGGGCAATGGCTGCAATATGTCCCAGTTGATTACAGATATGTAACAGATAATAGGGTTCAGAGACTCGACTTTAGTCTGGTTTCAGTTTTTCATCTGATGTCTTGGCCTGATTCTGATTCTTTCCTCATGGCCCCACGCTGCTTTCTTCCCCCTCTATATGTTAGGACAGCCTTACTCATCGCTCAGTTCTTCTTATGCCTGGGGAACAGAGATCATCCTCCTGTTAGCATAACTCCAGCTGTTCTTGCCGTACAATACCAGCATTTCAGCCAGGCCTACGAGATGGTGTGGGAAAATACCTCGTTCTGGCCAACCCATCGTCTCACTTCTTGGGGTAGACCTAAAACTGGAAACTGGTTGAGTACGATGGTCTAGACATAATCTCGGCGGATGACCGGGTCTGCAGTTATAACCATTTCCGTGCCAGGTGAATCCAAGTCGAACATCTGTGTTCGATGGGGTTTGTCGGTCGGTAGGACCACTGGTGGAGGCGGTGTGCCCCTCACGGTCTTCGGTCACTCCCAGTCTAGTCAGGATCTCCCCCTTTGGTTTATCGTAATCCTGTGCTTCTTTCAACTCCAGGTCGAAATACGCTTTTTTGAGCGTCCCCTGCAGTATGGTGCCAAGCCCTGCCCATTCTTCTTTGGCCACCCTTCTCCCCTCTGCCGTCCTTTCGAAGGTGGTAAGATATCTTCACATCATCCTGCGCTGTCTTTTGAAGAAAATATGATTGGCCCTCCTCTGGGTATTTGCAGCTGGTAATTGAGCCCCAATTTGGTCAGCTAGCCCCTTTAGGCCTTCTCTTAACTCCCGGGTGTTTCTCTCTTGCTCTTCTATGAGCAGCTGGTTAGTGCAGTGCTGGATCTGTAACGTGTCTGATACATTCGCATTGCATCTGATGAACTATTTGTTGAGCTCTAGTTGCCTCTTGTTGGGCTGCCGCCGCTGTAACAGGGCCTGTATGGCTCCCTCCCCATACTCATTTCCTGAAAACTGTCCTAACCAAACAAAGCCAAAACAAAAAAAAAATCTGACTCCTTGGAGTGCTAACTGAACATTTATTTATTTTCCTTCTACCTAACCAGTGGTATGTTAGTCCATGCCTGCATCCTCACCACGTGTGGCAAACCTCTTCAAGGTTAGGAGGCGTTTGTCACAAACTGAAAGTCAGTAAACTGTCATAAATCACCCAAGAATGAAGTTCTTTCGAACAGGACAGTACCTGTGTGTTTGTTTCTCCGTCCTGGTCCACTGCCCAGGCCGTAAGGCGGAGGTCAGGATAGCAGGGTTCGGTACGAATCCCGGGTTCTCGGTAGGTCAGGTCCCAAGCGCCAACAGGTAAGTCCAAACAATCCAGCTCCATACCACCCACGGTAAATCCAGCCAATCTCTATAGTCTCTTTCTCTATTGTTTCATAGCTCCTTCCAGCACCCTCTCTCCTCTTCCTGGTTTTCTTGACCCTTTAGTGTGAGTCGGCTCCACCTTCTGAGGTTCCCCTTGCTTCTGGGACTTGTAGTTTTGGCGGTCGGCCATTTTGTGATCTGTAGTTCTGACAGGGGTGGCCATTTAGTGATCGGGCAGAGCCCGTTTATTAGCTCTGCTCTCACATATCTGCCACTTATCCTCAGGCCCCTTCTTTGCCACAAGACCTATGTCCAGTGTGTCCCATAACCAACTGACATTATAGACCTGTGTCAGTGTGTCCCATATCTAACTGACATTATGGGACTATGTCCAGTGTGTCCCATATCTAACTGACATTATAGGACTATGTCCAGTGTGTCCCATCCATATCTAACTGACATTATAGACCTATGTCCAGTGTGTCCCATATCTAACTGACATTATAGGCCTATGTCCAGTGTGTCCCATATCTAACTGACATTATAGGCTATGTCCGTGTGTCCCATCCCATATCTAACTGACATTATAGGCCTATGTCCAGCGCTTCTAAAAGAGTAAGAAACAACGTTAAACCAAAGCAGGATTCCTATAAAAGGAGGGAAAATTGTGAGCGAGGATTGCTCCATTCTTAGCGATGTCTAATAATGTAGCAAAGAAGGAAGAAGGACACATTAAAAGAAGTCGGATTAAACATCCAAATCCCGGCTGGAGATACCATTATAGATGCCACCGATAAACTGGTGATACCGGGTGGTATTGATACCCACATGAGTTGGCATTTATGGGCACCAAAGCAGTAGATGATTTCCATATTTGAACTAAGGTGAGAATACTTTTGTGTTGCACTGTGTTGGCTATCTCTGGGTTAATTGAGTTTGCCCGATTTCACTGCATCAGGAATATTCACAAGTCAAATCTGACAAAAGTAATTACAGCGCCTTCAGAAAGTATCCATACCCCTTGACTTATTCTACATTTTGTTGCCTGAATTCAACATTGATTAAATGGATTCCTTTCTCTCCAATCTATACACAATAACTCATAATGACAAAGTGAAAAGATGTTTAAATAAATGTACATAAGTATGCACACCCTGAGTCAAAGTTTGTGGAAGAACCTTTGGCAGTGCTTACAGCTGTGAGTCTTTCTGGGTAAGTCTCAAAGAGCTTTCCACACCTGGATTGTGCAACATTTGCACATTAGTCTTTTCAAAATTCTTCAAGCTCTGTCAAATTGGTTGTTAATCATTGCCGGACAACCATTTTTAGGGATTGCTATAGATTTACAAGTAGATTTAAGTCAAAACTTTGTCCTTGTGTTTTAGGTTATTGTCATGCTGAAAGGTGAATTAATCTCCCAGTGTTTGGTGAAAATCAGACTGAACCAGAATGTCCTGTAGGATTTTACCTGTGCTTAGCTCCATTCAGTTTGGTCTTTATCCTGAAAAACTCCCCAGTTCTTAATGACTACAAGCATACTCATAACATGATGCAGCCATCACCATGCTTGAAAATATGGAGAGTAGTACTCAGTAATGTGTTGTATTTGATTTTCTCCAAACATAACACTGTGTTCAGGACAAAAGCAAATTGCTTTGCCGCAAGTTTAGCAGTATTACATTAGTGCCTTGTTTCAAACAGGATGCATGTTTTTGGAATAATTGTATCCTTTATAAGCTTCCTTATTTTCACTCTGTCAATTAGGTTAGTATTGTGGAGTAACTGCAATATCGTTGATCCATCCTCAGTTTTCTTCTATCACAGCCTTTAAACTCTAAATCATAGTGAAATGCCTGAGCTGTTTCCTTCCTCTCCAGAGACCGAGTTAGGAAGGACGCTTGTATCTTTGTAGTGATTGGGTGTATTGATACACCATCCAAAGTGTAATTAATAACTTTACCATGCTCAAAGGGATGTTCAATGCCTGCATTTTTCTTACACATCTACCGATGCAAGGCATTGGAAAACTTCCCAATTCTTTGTGGTTGAATCTGTGTTTGAAATTCACTGCTCGACTGTGGGACCTTACAGATAATGAATTGTGTGGGGTACAGAGATGAGGTAGTCATTAAAAAATCATGTTCAACACTATTATTGCACACAGAGTGAGTCCATGCAGAATTGGAAGCACATTTTTACTCCTGAACTTCTTTAGGCATAACAAAACATTTCAGCTATTCATTCTTAATTCATATTAAAACATTTAGAAACATATATTTCCACTTTTACAATACGGGGTTTTGTGTGTAGGCCAGCGACAGAAAAATCTAATTGTAATCCATTTAAAATTCAGGCTGTAACACAAAAACATGTGGGTGTGAATACTTTCTGAAGGCACCGTATGTCTTTTCTGTATTACAGGTGGGCTACATAAAACCCCATTTAATGAAGTTGAAAACATACTGTCCCTTTACATAATTAAAAACATGTCATCAGTAGGCTATTTAACAAAAAAGCATTGTAAGGGGCAGTAGATGCTGCAGATATGCAAGTAAACTTGTTTGAATCTTGTGATATTAATCTGGAATTAAGGAATGACCCCATTTTTCAGTGCTGAGAGTAGAAGTGTAGCCTACCACTTCCCTGTACAGTGCACTCCTCTATACGACTGAATTCAGAGGTGTGATCAACCACCCCCCCGTCATCAACATCATTCTTACACTGCAGTGTTACTCTGAGAAAGTATGTAACCAATTTAAGTCCAGGCTAAAATGACAATTTTGCATCTACCATATATTTTATTTAGTGTTTGTTACTACTGTCATCAACTTTTAAATTAATTTTAACCACTTTCAAATGGACAAACATCAATCCTTTCAAAGTTCACTACATAATTTTAAAGGCCATTTCATAGAGTGTTACAAACTGGACTATATTTAGTAACGTACACTACATGACCAAAAGGATGCGGACCCCTGCTCGTCGAACATCTCATTCCAAAATCATGAGCATTAATATGGAGTTGGAACCCTCCTGTGCTGCTATAACAGCCTCCACTCTTCTGGGAAGGCTTTCCACTTGATGTTGGAATATTGCTGTGGGGACTTCCTTCCGTTCAGCCACAATAGCATTAGTGAGGTCGGGCACTGATGTTGGGCGATTAGGCATGGCTTTCAGTCTGTGTTCCAATTCATCCCAAAGGTGTTCGGTGAGGTTAAGGTCAGGGCTCTGTGCAGGCCAGTCAAGTTAATCCACACCAATCTCGAAAAACATTTCTCTATGGGCCTCGCTTTATGCACGGGGCATTGTCATGCTGAACATGAAAGGGCCTTCCAAAACTGTTACGGCAAAGTTCGTAGCACAGAATCGTTAAAACTAGTTTTTCAACAACTCCACAAATTTCTTGTTAACAAACTATAGTTTTGGCAAGTCGGTTAGGACATCTACTTTGTGCATGACACAAGTGATTTTTCCAATAATTGTTTACAGACGGCCTCCCGGGTGGCGCAGTGTTAGCTGTCTCACCAAAGTTTCTGGGTTCGAGCCCAGGCTCTGTCGCAGCCGGCCACGACCGGGAGGCCCATGGGGGCGGCGCACAATTGGCCCAGCGTCGTCCGGGTTAGGGAGGGTTTGGCCGGCAGGGATATCCTTGTCTCATTGCGCACTAGCGACTCCTGTGTCGGGCGGGCACAGTGCACGCTGATCAAATCGCTAGGTGTACGGTGTTTCCTCCAACACATTGGTGTCGCTGGCTTCCGGGTTGATTGTGCATTGTGTCAAGAAGCAGTGTGGCTAGGTTGGGTTGTGTTTCGGAGGACGCACTGCTCTCAACCTTTCAGAGGACGCATTGCTCTCAACCTTTCAGAGGACGCACTTTTCTCTCAACCTCTCCGAGTCCGTACGGGAGTTACAGCAATGAGACAAGACTAACTACTACCAATTGGATACCATGAAATTGGAGAGAAAAAAGGGGTAAATGTTTATTTTTTTAAATAAAATACAATTGTTTACATACAGATTATTTCACTTATAATTCACTGTATCACAATTCCAGTGGTTCAGAGGATTACATACACTAAATTGACTCTGCCTTTAAACAGCTTGGAAAATTCCAGAAGATTCTGATAGGCTAATTGACATCATTTGAGTCAATTGGAGGTGTACCTGTGGATGTATTTCAAGGCCTACCTTCAAACTCAGTGCTTCTTTGCTTGACATCATGAGAAAACCGAAAGAAATCAGACAAAACCTCAGAAAATAAATTGACATCCACAAGTCTGGTTCAATTTCCAAACGCCTGAAGGTACCACGTTCATCTGTACAAACAATAGTACGCAAGTATAAACACCATGGGACCATGCTGCCATCATATCGCACAGGAAGGAGATGCGTTTTGTCTCCTAGAGATTAACGTACTTTGGTGCGAAAAGTGCAAATCAATCCCAGAACAACAGCAAAGGACCTTGTGAAGATGCTGGAGGAAATAGGTAAAACGTATCCACAGTAAAACGAGTCCTATATCGACATAAGCTGAAAGGCCACTCAGCAAGGAAGAAGCCACTGCTCCAAAACCGCCATAAAAGCCAGACTACAGTTTGTAACTGTGCATGGGGACAAAGATCGTACTTTTGGAGAAATGTCCTCTGGTCTGATGAAACAAAAATAGAACTGTTTGGCCATAATGACCATCGTTATGTTAGGAGGAAAAAGGGGATGCTTGCAAGCCAAAGAACACCATCCTAACTGTGAAGCAAGGGGTGGCAGCATCATGTTGTGGGGGTGCTTTGCTGCAGGAGGGACTGGTGCACTTCACAAAATAGATGCCATGAGGTAGGAAAATTATGTGGATATATTGAAGCAACATCTCAAGACATCAGTCAGGAAGTTAAAGTTTGTCGCAAATGGGTCTTCCAAATGGACAACGACCCCAAGCATACTTCCAAAGTTGTGGCAACATGGCTTAAGGACAACAAAGTCAAGGTATTGAAGTGGCCATCACAAAGCCCTGAACTCAATCCTATAGAAAATTTGTGGGCAGAACTGAAAAGCATGTGTGAGCAAGGAGGCCTACAAACCGGACTCAGTTACACCAGCTCTGTCAGGAGGAATGGGCCAAAATTTACCCAACTTATTGAGGGAAGTGTGTGGAAGGCTACCTGAAATGTTTGAACCAAGTTAAACAATTTAAAGGCAATGCTACTAAATACTAATTGAGTGTATGTAAACTTCCTGTCCCATTGGGAATGTGATGAAAGAAATAAAAGCTGAAATAAATAATTATCTGTACTGTTATTCTGACATTTCACATTCTTAAAATAAAGTGGTGATCCTACCTGACCTAAGACAGGGAATTTCTACTATGATTAAATGTCAGGAATTTTGAAAAACTGAGTTTAAATGTATTTGGCTAAGGTGTATGTAAACTTCCGACTTCAACTGTTTTATATATATATATATATATATATATATATATATATACTTCAGTTGAAGTCTGAAGTTTACATACATCTTAGCCAAATACTATATATATATAGTACCAGTCAAAGGTTTGGACACACCTACTCATTTACATTACATTTACATTTAAGTCATTTAGCAGACGCTCTTATTCAAGGGTGTTTCTTTATTTGTACTATTTTCTACATTGTAGAATAATAGTGAAGACATCAAAACTATGAAATAACACATATGGAATCATGTCGTAACCAAAAGTGTTAAACAAATCAAGATATATATTTGACATGAGATTATTCAAAGTAGCCCCCCTTTGCCTTGATGACAGCTTTACACACACTTGCCATTCTCTCAACCAGCTTCATGAGGTAGTCACCTGAAATGCATTTCAATTAACAGGTGTGTCTTATTAAAAGTTGATTTGTGGAATTATTGCGTTTGAGCCAGTAATCAGTTGTGGCAAGTTCCGACAATGCAGTAATATCTAACAAGTAATCTAACAAATTCACAACTACCTCATACACACACGTAAGTGATCAATAAGAATATGTACATACAAATATATAGATGAGAGATGGCCGTGCGGCATAGGCAAGATGCAATAGATGGTATAGGGCAGTATATACATATGAGATGAGTGATGTAGGATATGTAAACATTATTAAAGGGGCATTATTTAAGGTGACTAGTGATACCTTTATTAAGTCAATTTATTAATTGGGGTGGCAGCGTAGCCTAGTGGTTAGAGCGTTGGCCTAGTAACCGGAAGGTTGCAAGTTCAAACCCCCGAGCTGACAAGGTACAAATCTGTCGTTCTGCCCTTAACAGGCAGTTAACCCACTTTTCTAGGCCATCATCTTAACTGACTTGCCTGGTTAAATAAAGGTAAAAAAAAAACAAGTGTCCAGAGTCCATCATTACTTTAAGACATGAAAGTTTCTTCAAGCACAGTCACAAAAACCATCAAGCGCCATGACGAAACTGGCTCTCATGAGGACCGCCACAGGAAAGAAAGACCCAGAGTTACCTCTGCTGCAGAGGATAAGTTCATTAGAGTTAACTGCACCTCAGATTGCAGACCAAATAAATGATTCACAGAGTTCAAGTAACAGACACATCTCAACATCAACTGTTCAGACGAGACTGTGTGAATCAAGCCTTCATTGTTGAATTGCTGCAAAGAAACCACTACTAAAGGACACCAACAAGAAGAAGAGACTTGCTTGAGCCAAGAAACACAGCAATGGACATTATCCCAGCGGAAACCTGTCCTTTAGTCTGATGAGTCCTGATGAAATTTGAGATTTGTGGTTCCAACCGTGTTGGGTAGGTGAATAGGTGAACAGATGATCTCCGCATGTGTGGTTCCCACCGTGAAGCATGGAGAAGGAGGTGTTATGGTGTGGGGGTGCTTTGCTGGTGACACTGTCTGTGATTTATTTAGAATTCAAGGCACACTTAACCAGCATGGCTACCACAGCATTCTGCAGCGATATGCCATTGCATCTGGTTTGCAGTTTGTGGGACTATCATTTGTTTTTCAACAGGACAATGACCCAAAACACACCTCCAGGCTGTGTAAGGGCTATTCACAATTATCCACAATTACCTGACATCAATCAAATTGAGATGGTTGGGGATGAGTTGGACCGCAGAGTTACAAAGAAAAGGCAGCCAACAGGTGATCAGCATATGTGGGAACACATTCAATACTGTTGGAAAAGCATTCCAGGTGAAGCTGGTTGAGAGAATGCCAAGAGTGTGCCAAGCTGTCATCAAGGTAAATCTAAAATATAATTTGATGTGTTCAACAATGTTTTTATTACTACAGGATGTGCTATTTAATAGTTTACAATGTAGAAAATAGTCAAAATAAAGAAAACCCCTTGAATGAGTAGGTGTGTCCAAACTTTTGACTGGTACTGTATATATACTGGATGCTGGCCTTCTAGGCAGAGTTCATCTGTCCAGTGTCTTTGTTCTTTTTCCCATCATCGATTGCATTCTCTCCTTGTCCATGATCTGTCTACACTCTAACCCCAAACACAATATATAATAAACTCTAACCCTGCCCTGTAGCCAGACTGTTCCTACAGAAGGAACCACACCGCCATGATCCTGGAATAAACCCTAACCCCCTTATCATCAACACCCCTATCTAAACCCGAACGAACCCTTGTGTCGCTCTACACCCTAACCCTGTCCTGTGTTTGTACAGGATGCTCTGACAGGACCACGGTCTGGTATTAAACAAACTTAAACCCTGTTCCGTGTATCTCTGTCTATGGAACCTAAACCCTGTTCCATCTGTGTAAACATGGAACCTTAATGTTCCGTGTATCTCTGTCTATGGAAGCCTAAACCCTGTTCCAGTATATTTATCCATGGAACCTAAACCCTGTTCCGTGTATCTCTATCCATGGAACCTAACCCCTGTTCCGTGTATCTCTATCCATCCTAAATGGAACCTAAACCCTGTTCCGTGTATCTCTATCCTCTATCCATTGAACCTAACCCCCTGTTCCTGTATCTCTATCCATGGTACTTAAACCCTGTTCCGTGTATCTTTATCTATGGAACCTAAACCCTGTTCCGTGTATCTTTATCTATGGAACCGAAACCCTGTTCCGTGTATCTCTATCCATTGAACCTAACCCCTGTTCCGTGTATCTCTATCCATTGAACCTAAACCCTGTTCCGTGTATCTCTATCCGTTGAACCTAAACCCTGTTCCGTGTATCTCTATCCATGGAACTTAAACCCTGTTCTGTGTATCTCTATCCATTGAACCTAACCCCTGTTCCGTGTATCTCTATCCATGGAACTTAAACCCTGTTCCGTGTATCTTTACCTATGGAACCGAAACCCTGTTCCGTGTATCTCTATCCATGGAACATAAACCATGTTCTGTATATCTTTATCTATGGAAACTAAACCCTGTTCCGTGTATCTTTATCCATTTAACTTAAACCCTGTTCCGTGTATCTTTATCTATGGAACCTAAACCCTGTTCCGTGTATCTTTATCTATGGAACCTAAACCCTGTTCCGTGTATCTTTATCTATGGAACCTAAACCCTGTTCCGTGTATCTTTATCTATGGAACCTAAACCCTGTTCCGTGTATCTTTATCTATGGAACCTAAACCCCCTGTTCCATTATCTTTATCCATTGGAACCCAAACCCTGTTTGTGTATCTTTATCTATGGAACCCTGAAACCCTGTTCCGTATATCTTTATCCATGGAACTTAAACCCTGTTTGTGTATCTTCATTCATGGAACCCAAACCCTGTTTGTGTATCTTTATCTATGGAACTAAACCCTGTTCCTATCTCTATCCTATGGAACTTAAACCCTGTTCTGTGTATCTCTATCCATGGAACTTAAACCCTGTTCCATGTAGCACTATCCAAGGAACCTGAACCCTGTTCTGTGTATCTTTATCTAGGCTGCCCTGGAAAGTTGCCACTATCATGATCCTTCTTCACGTTGGCTGTCTAAGAACATCCCTTAGCCGTGGTATATTTGCTATATATATATATATATCACACCTCAGGCCTTATTACTGAAATAACATCCAAACTGGGAAATAGCATGTGGTAATAGACTCCATGGAGACCTGGGATGGACAGTATGTCAATACATGGTTTTTACAGAAATGTTAAGAGTCTTATCTCGCAGCATTGAAAAGAAAAACACCTAAACTAATTTGCTTTTTGCTAAACCCATTCTAGGTCAAAAAGGAAATGGCTAAAGAGAGTGCCCTAACTCCTTCAAGATGTTCATGGCATAAAAGGATGTGTTCATGCTTCAAAACCATGAGCTGAATGCTGCGTTTTCCCAATGCAAAGAGATTGGAGCCATAGCCCAGGTGCACGCAGAGAATGGAGACCTTATTGCAGAGGTATTCCAAAACATTTCTGACCACAACACAGTCGATATGGCTCAAACCTGGGGTTTGTTCTGTCAACTTCAACTTTTGCGAAGTTGCGTGACGGTTTGTAATGAACTAAACACATTGTCCCCAAACGGTACACACCGTTCTTCAACAGCCTTTGATGTTGAAGTTTGCTCCCGTTTAGTGGGTGTTGAGGTGTGCCCTGATTAATTTAAGTGGGACCATTTGAAATCGTAAAAATTGTGTAGCAAACCATACGGTAATTGCCTTCTGGGCCACCATAGTCCCAATATTTTTCTACTGGTCGTTAATACATTATTTTGAAAGGGTCAGTCACAAGTTCCTATTGAGTGTACACTCAGTGTGTAAGTATTCCAGAGGTCATTGGTTTAGGTTAATGTTTCATCCAGATGTAGACTAATAGACTAAAGAGGCGATGCATGCCATGCAAAATGAACCCCGTCCAAGCCATGCAAAACTAA
>NW_025751526.1:0-5000 GCF_021184085.1 Oncorhynchus gorbuscha
GACTGTAGTCTGTAGACTGTAGACTGTAGACTGTAGACTGTAGACTGTAGACTGCTGTAGACTGTAGACTGTAGACTGTAGACTGTAGACCTGTAGACTGTAGACTGTAGACTGTAGACTGTAGACTGTAGACTGAAGACTGTAGACTGTAGACTGTAGGCTGTAGACTGTAGACTGTAGACTGTAGACTGTAGACTGTAGACTGAAGACTGAAGACTGTAGAGTCTAGACTGAAGACTGTAGACTGTAGACTGTAGACTGAAGACTGTAGACTGTAGACTGTAGACTGAAGACTGTAGACTGTAGACTGTAGACTGTAGATGTAGACTGTAGACTGTAGACTGTAGACTGTAGAGTGTAGACTGTAGACTGTAGACTGTAGACTAGACTGTAGACTGTAGACTGTAGACTGAAGACTGAAGACTGTAGACTGTAGACTGTAGACTGTAGACTGTAGACTGTAGACTGTAGACTGTAGACTGTAGACTGTAGACTGTAGAGTGAAGACTGTAGACTGTAGACTGTAGTCTGTAGACTGTAGACTGAAGACTGTAGACTGAAGACTGTAGACTGTAGTCTGTAGACTGTAGACTGAAGACTGTAGACTGTAGACTGTAGACTGTAGACTGTAGTCTGTAGACTGTAGACTGTAGACTGTAGACTGTAGACTGTAGACTGTAGACTGTAGTCTGTAGACTGTAGACTGTAGACTGTAGACTGTAGACTGTAGACTGTAGACTGTAGACTGTAGACTGTAGACTGTAGACTGTAGACTGTAGACTGTAGACTGTAGACTAGACTGAAGACTGTAGACTGTAGACTGTAGACTGTAGACTGTAGACTGTAGACTAGACTGTAGACTGTAGACTGTAGACTGTAGACTGTAGACTGTAGACTGTAGACTAGACTGTAGACTGTAGACTGTAGACTGTAGACTGTAGACTGTAGACTGTAGACTGTAGACTAGACTGTAGACTGTAGACTGTAGACTGTAGACTGTGAGCTATGGGCTTTGTAGACTGTAGACTTGCTCTAGACTGTGAGTAGACTCTGGGCTGAAAAGCGGAGCCCCGCGGAGCCTGTAGACTGCTGGGCTGGGCATGAGCTGTACTGCCAGATGGTGTTATCTGAACCATCAACATAAAGCACCACTCAGAAACTCTCCACGAGGAAACAGTTTACTGCCACACCCAGAACCTCTTCAAAACAACAAACATTTGTTTTAATATTCAATAATGATTCATTTTGTTTTTATCAGTAACATCTACATGTACAGTATATATCTTGTTGACGCTAGTCATTAGACCACTCCACACTAAAACCCACAGGACATCCACAGTTCAGATAGCAAGATTTCACTTTTACTCGGGCACAATTCTGGCCAGACATTGATTGTCTAGAAGCACTACGATCTCTAACACATGTTCCCTTGGCCCTAATCGTCATTTAAGCCAACGTTTTGCTATTCAGAGAATGCAGTGTGTTATTATCAACACAGAGGGGATCTGTACAGCCAGCCTGATAATCCTCCAACGGGCTCTGGATGCATAGCAAGAGCAAACAGAATCAGCAGGGAGGTGGAGATGGCCTTTTAAGATAGTTTTATTCTCTGAAAGTTGGCCATATGTCTTTTGATGTAGCAGGATATACAGGTGGTAACCTCCACCAGATGAACAGGGCTTATCCTATGGTTTTCACTAAAGTATCATTTTTTTTTGACCAATCCAGATTAGCTCTGTAAAAATCTTGGGGGCCCTATTCAATCAGTATACGTCAGCGTACAGCTCCTACAGAGAATTAGACATTTAAAATCAACGTACAGCTCCTACAGAGAATTAGACATTTAAAATCAACGTACAGCTCCTACAGAGAATTAGACATTTAAAATCAACGTACAGCTCTACAGAGAATTAGACATTTAAAATCAACGTACAGCTCCTACAGAGAATTAGACATTTAAAATCAACGTACAGCTCTACAGAGAATTAGTACAGAAAGAGACGGGGACATCTGACTGTCTGAATGTCCACAGTGACAGACAGAGACGGGGACATCTGACTGTCTGAATGTCCACAGTGACAGACAGAGAGGGGGACATCTGGTTCAAAGTGTACTCCTGGATTGTGCCGCAAATGCATTCTGGGGGAAATATCTCAAAGAAAATCATTCACTAAGATATTTGTGGGGGTTTCGTTCCTTTTGAATCTGTAGAATCTGTGTTACAGTGTGGAGACGGATCTGCCCACCAATCATTACAACATTACAACATTAAAACACCAAACATTACATGTGATCAGGACGAGGGTGGTGGCATCTTGCTGTTACAGTCAACACAGAAATGTAAGAATACACACACACACACACACACACACACACACACACACACACACACACACACACACACACACACACACACACACACACACACACACACACACACACACACACACACACACACACACACACTCAGACATACACACACACTCAGACATACACACACACACACACTCAGACACACACTCAGACACACACTCAGACACACACACACACACACACACACACACACACACACACACACACACACACACACACACACACACACACACACACACACACACACACACACACACACACACACACACAAACACACACACACTCAGAGACATACACACACACAAACACTCACGCACAAACACACGCATGACGCAGGCACACACACAAACCCCATAAGGACAAACACAAAACACACACACACACTATCCAATCAACACAGTGAATATAGGTCTGTTTGTGGCCCGGCTTCCACCTTAGCCAGTGTCATGGTTACATCCCAAATGGCACCCTATTGGCCCTGGTCAAAAGTAGTGCACTACATAGGGAATAGGGCCCTGGTCTAAAGTAGTGCACTACATAGGGAAGAGGGCTCTGGTCTAAAGTAGTGCACTACATAGGGAATAGGACCCTGGTCTAAAGTAGTGTACTATATGAGAATAGGGCTCTGGTCTGGTCAATAGGGAATAGGGCTCTGGTCTAAAGCAGTGCACTACATAGGGAATAGGGCTCTGGTCTAAAGTAGTGCACTACATAGGGAAGAGGGTGCTATTTAAGACTCATCCACTGTCATGGTAATCAAAGCTATGAGGCGTCCAACAGCATCTATCCTTCCCTCCACTCTGTCTCTCTCTCTCTATCGTCCACGGCCCTGTGTGTCTCTCTCTCTCTCTATCGTCCACGGCCCTGTGTGTCTCTCTCTCTCTCTATCGTCCACGGCCCTGTGTGTCTCTCTCTCTCTATCAGTCACGGCCCTGTGTGTGTCTCTCTCTATCGTCCACGGCCCTGTGTGTTTACGATGCCGCCTTTCCCTATGACCTAATCTCAAACAAATTGGAAAGATGATTGTCATCTGCGGGAGGGCCAGGAAAACAGCATTATTCTCAACAATAACCTTCAGAGAACCTTTCAGGCAGAAAGGGAGAGAGCACCGTCCCAAATGACCCTACGCACTTCACGGCGCACTACTTTTGACCAGCGCTCATGGGGAACAGGGTGCCATTTGGGAACGCGAGGCAGAGTAGAGCGGATTATTCAGAAGGCAATTTTCTCTCCATTTTGATTCTCTCTCCGACCCACCCAGCTTGTTTGGCGCGGGGATGCCATTAAATGTCTTATTCTGTTGGGTGAAATGGGGTCCAGAAGAGACTCAATGACACGGATACCCCCTCCTCTCTCTCTCTTTCCTCCCCTTCCTCTCTCTCTTTCCTCCCCTCCTCTCTCTCTCTTTCCTCACCTTCCTCTCTCTCTTTCCTTCCCTTCCTCTCTCTCTCTCTTTCCTCCCCTTCCTCTCTTTCCTCCCCTTCCTCTCTCTCTCTTTCCTCCCCTTCCTCTCTCTCCCCCCTTCATCTCTCTCTTTCCTCTCCTTCCTCTCTCTCTCTCTTTCCTCCTTCCCCCTCTCTCTCCCCCTTCCTCTCTCTCTTTCCTCCCCTTCCTCTTCCCCCTCTCTCTCTCTTTCCTCCTTCCTCCTCTCTCTCTTTCCCAACTTCCTCTCTCTCTCTTCCCCCTCCTCTCTCCCCCCTCTCTCTTTCCTCCCCTCCCTCTCTCTCTTTCCTCCCCCTCCTCTCTCTTTCCCCCTCCTCTCTCTCTTTCATCCCCCTCCTCTCTCTCTCCTTTCCTCCCCTCCTCTCTCTCTCTTTTCCTCCCCTTCCTCTCTCTCTCTTTCCTCCCCTTCCTCTCTCTCTTTCCTCCCCTCTCTCTCTCTCTTTCCTCCCCCCCCTCTCTCTCTTTCCTCCCCCCTCCTCTCTCTCTCTTTCCTCCCCTCCTCTCTCTCTTTCCTCCCCTCCTCTCTCTCTCCCCCTTCATCTCTCTCTTCCCCCCCTCCTCTCTCTCTTTCCTCCCCTCCTCTCTCTCTCTTTCCTCCCCCCTCTCTCTCTTTCCTCCCCTCCCCTCTCTCTGTATTATAGTTATCTGACTAGAATTGTGGAGGTACTGACCAATATGTATGTGGTTTATAATGGTTCTCTCTCTCTCTCTCTCTCTCTCTCTCTCTCTCTCTCTCTCTCTCTCTCTCTCTCTCTCTCTCTCTCTCAACATTACTAAGGGGCTCTGGACCAGTGTGATGTTAACAACAACAGCGAAATCCACTGATAAACCAGGCATAGCTGTTATAGTTCAGTAGAGAGACAGTAGCGTGTCCTAGCTCTTATTGTTCAGTGGAGAGACAGTAGCAGTATTAGCATGGTCTAGCTGTTGTGTTCAATAGAGAGACAGTAGCAGTATTAGCATGTCCTAGCTGTTATTGTTCAGTAGAGAGACATTAGCAGTATTAGCATGTCCTAGCTGTTATTGTTCAGTAAGAGACATTAGCAGGATTAGCATGTCCTCGCTGTTATTGTTCAATAGAGACAGTAGCAGGATTAGCATGTCCTAGCTGTTATAGTTCAGTAAGAGACAGTAGCGTGTCCTAGCTCTTATTGTTCAGTGGAGAGACAGTAGCAGTATTAGCA
>NW_025751527.1:0-15019 GCF_021184085.1 Oncorhynchus gorbuscha
TCTTTACTGAAGACTCATCTCTTCAGTGGGTCATATGATTGAGTGTAGTCTGGCCCAGGAGTGGGAAGGTGAACGGAAAGGCTCTGGAGCAACGAACCGCCCTTGCTGTCTCTGCCTGGCCGGTTCCCCGTTTTCCACTGGGATTCTCTGCCTCTAACCCTGTTACGGGGGCTGAGTCACTGGCTTGCTGGGGCTCTCTCGTGCCGTCCCTGGGGGGGGATGCGTCACCTGGGTGGGTTGATTCACTGTTGTGGTCGGCCTGTCTGGGTTCCCCCCCCCCACCCCTTGGGTTGTACCGTGTCGGAGATCTTTGTGGGCTATACTCGGCCTTGTCTCAGGATGGTAAGTTGGTGGTTGAAGATTTCCCTCTAGTGGTGTGGGGCTGTGCTTTGGCAAAGTGGGTGGGGTTATATCCTTCCTGTTTTGGCCCTGTCCGGGATGATCGGATGGGGCCACAGTGTCTCCTGACCCCTCCTGTCTCAGCCTCCAGTATTTATGCTGCAGTAGTTTATGTCGGGGGCTAGGGTCAGTTTGTTTATCTGGAGTACTTCTCCTGTCCTATTCGGTGTCCTGTGTAAATCTAAGTGTGCGTTCTCTAATTCTCTCCTTCTCTCTTTCTTTCTCTCTCTGGAGGACCTGAGCCCCTAGAACCATGCCCCAGGACTACCTGACATGATGACTCCTTGCTGTCCCCAGTCCACCTGGCCATGCTGCTGCTCCAGTTTCAACTGGCCTGGGCCCTAGGACCATGTCCCAGGACTACCTGACATGAGGACTCCTTGCTGTCCCAGTCCACCTGGCCATGCTCCTGCTCCAGTTTCAGCTGTTCTGCCTTACTATTATTCAACCATGCTGGTCATTTATGAACATTTGAACATCTTGCCACGTTCTGTTATAATCTCCACCTGGCACAGCCAGAGGACTAGCCACCCCTATGCTCTTTCTAATTCTCTTTCTTTCTTTCTCTCTCGGAGGACCCTGAGCCTAGGACCGTGCCCCAGGACTACCTGACATGATGGCTCCTTGCTGTCCCAGTCCATCTGTTGGCTGTGCTGCTGCTCAGTTTCAACTGTTCTGCCTTATTATTATTTGACCATGCTGGTCATTTATGAACATTTGAACATCTTGGTCATGTTCTGTTATAATCTCTACCCGGCACAGCCAGAAAGAGGACTGGCCACCCCACATAGCCCGGTTCCTCTCTAGGTTTCTTCTAGGTTTGGCCTTTCTAGGGAGTTTTCCTAGCCACCGTGCTTTTACCTGCATTGTTTGCTGTTTGGGGTTTTAGGCTGGGTTTCTGTACAGCACTGAGATATCAGCTGATGTACGAGGCTATATAAATAAATTTTGATTTGATTTGATTTGATTTAGAAACTGGATCTCTCTCTGGACAGGGGGATAAGGGTTAGAAACTGGATCTCTCTCTGGACAGGGGGACCAGGGTTAGAAACTGGATCTCTCTCTGGACAGGGGGATAAGGGTTAGAAACTGGATCTCTCTCTGGACAGGGGGGCCAGGGTTATAAACTGGATCTCTCTCTGGATACTGGATCTCTCTGGACAGGGGGACCAGGGTTAGATACTGGATCTCTCTCTGGACAGGGGACCAGGGTTAGATAATGGATCTCTCTCTGGACAGGGGGACCAGGGTTAGATAATGGATCTCTCTCTGGACAGGGGGACCAGGGTTAGATACTGGATCTCTCTCTGGATCTCTGGCTGGCTGACTGGATGGATGGCTGGCTGGCTGGCTGACTGGATGTCTGGATGGCTGGATAGCTGACTGGATGGCTGGCTGGTTGACTGGATGGCTGGATGGATGGCTGGCTGACTGGATGGCTGGCTGGCTGACTGGATGGCTGGCTGACTGGATGGCTGGCTGGCTGGCTGGCTGGCTGGCTGGCTGGATGGATGGATGGCTGACTGGATGGATGGATGGCTGACTGGCTGGCTGGCTTTCTGGCTGACTGGATGGATGGCTGGCTGACTGGATGGCTGGCTGGCTGGCTGACTGGATGAGGTTATGGAAAAGACAGACTCCCCTGCAGAGAAGGAAGAATGAGGAGGAGGCTGCAGGTGATATGACCATTGTGAGTCATTGTGCTGACATCTATAAACCTTGTTAACAACTCAGTTAAACAGGGAATTATTATTGAGAATTTACAGCTCGAAGAGTCCCGTTTTTAAGAACACAGTGTTTCCAGTAGTCGACATAAAAGGCCAAACACTACACATTTTTCAGGGCATGGAATCATGCCTCGAGCCGTCTCCATAACAGCTCATTAAACAAAGACAATCCTGGGAGAGCCTGTCACCTATGATTAAAGCTGTCATTCTTCCACTGTGGATGAATGTGTTGACAGACACACCATCTCTCACACAAGCTGCCCTGCCTTAGCTGTAGTAGCTGTAGAACTGGGGAGAACCCCCACCAAATCACCACCTATGTCTGTCTGTCTGTCTGTCTGTCTGTCTGTCTGTCTGTCTGTCTGTCTGTCTGTCTGTCTGTCTGTCTGTCTGTCTGTCTGTCTGTCTGTCTCTCTCTCCCCCCTCTGTCTATCTGTCTGTCTCTGTCTTGCTCTCTCTCTCTGTGTCTCTCTGTGTCTCAACTTCGTCAATTGGGGAAAATAATTTCACAAAGTGCAATCAGAGACTAATTGGTTTGTGGACAGGGTGAACACCAACACAACAGTTGCTTTAATCACACAAGTCAGCCAGCCCAGACCAACTCCCAGATGTCGGTTTCTCTTGTTATAAGAGATGACAAATAGCTACAGAAAACAATAATAGTCCAACAAAATGAGTTTGAGAGGCTTGTGTCCAACGCTAACACACAGAGAGGAAGAACGGGTCAGATCTGAGTCTAGGGGTTTATCTGGAGAACGGGTCAGATCTGAGTCTAGGGGGTTTATCTGGAGAATGGGTCAGATCTGAGTCTAGGGGTTTATCTGGAGAACGGGTCAGATCTGAGTCTAGGGGTTTATCTGGAGAACGGGTCAGATCTGAGTCTAGGGGTTTATCTGGAGAACGGGTCAGATCTGAGTCTAGGGGTTTATCTGGAGAACGGGTCAGATCTGAGTCTAGGGGGTTTATCTGGAGAATGGGTCAGATCTGAGTCTAGGGGGTTTATCTGGAGAATGGGTCAGATCTGAGTCTAGGGGTCTATCTGGAGAACGGGTCAGATCTGAGTCTAGGGGTTTATCTGGAGAACGGGTCAGATCTGAGTCTAGGGGTCTATCTGGAGAACGGGTCAGATCTGAGTCTAGGGGTTTATCTGGAGAACGGGTCAGATCTGAGTCTAGGGGTCTATCTGGAGAACGGGTCAGATCTGAGTCTAGGGGTTTATCTGGAGAACGGGTCAGATCTGAGTCTAGGGGTTTATCTGGAGAACGGGTCAGATCTGAGTCTAGGGGGTTTATCTGGAGAACGGGTCAGATCTGAGTCTAGGGGTTTATCTGGAGAACGGGTCAGATCTGAGTCTAGGGGTTTATCTGGAGAACGGGTCAGATCTGAGTCTAGGGGTCTATCTGGAGAACGGGTCAGATCTGAGTCTAGGGGTCTATCTGGAGAACGGGTCAGATCTGAGTCTAGGGGTTTATCTGGAGAACGGGTCAGATCTGAGTCTAGGGGTTTATCTGGAGAACGGGTCAGATCTGAGTCTAGGGGGTTTATCTGGAGAACGGGTCAGATCTGAGTCTAGGGGTTTATCTGGAGAACGGGTCAGATCTGAGTCTAGGGGTTTATCTGGAGAACGGGTCAGATCTGAGTCTAGGGGGGTTATCTGGAGAACGGGTCAGATCTGAGTCAAGGGGGTTTATTTGGAGAACGGGTCAGATCTGAGTCTAGGAGGTTTATTTGGAGAACGGGTCAGATCTGAGTCTAGGGGGTTTATTTGGAGAACGGGTCAGATCTGAATCTAGGGGGTTTATTTGGAGAGCGCGTCAGATCCGAGTCTAGGTTTATTTGGAGAACGGGTCAGATCTGAGTCTAGGGGGTTTATTTGGAGAACGGGTCAGATCTGAGTCTAGGAGGTTTATTTGGAGAACGGGTCAGATCTGAGTCTAGGAGTTTTATTTGGAGAACGGGTCAGATCTGAGTCTAGGGGGTTTATTTGGAGAATGGGTCAGATCTGAGTCTAGGGGTTTATTTGGAAAATGGCAGGCCATGTTGTTGGTCAAACAAACAGACAAAGACCAAACTAACACCATTAACTGACATTGACACTGAAGTAGAGAATCAACCTCTTCCTGTATCATTTTTGATAGAGAGATGTTCTCATTCTAGTTCATAACATGCACTGGGACAGGCATAGAAGAAAGTTGTACAAAAACAAGAAACATTGGTACCACCAAGGTCTATTACAACAGTGATCCTCTAAGATGGTTTTAGTCTCTCTACAGCCTCCAGTTTGTTTTGAATGAACTACTGGGGTAAGCACAGTCACATAGACAAATAAAGGATCTCCAATACTACAGAGATCCTCTAAGATGGTTTTTAGTCTCTCTACAGCCTCCAGTTTGTTTTGAATGAACTACTGGGGTAAGCACAGTCACATAGACAAATAAAGGATCTTCAATACTACAGAGATCCTCTAAGAGTCTGTTTGTTTTCAATAGGAGAATCCAAGACGTTACGAGACAGACACTGGCCAAGTTCACATCTACCACTACCTCATCTTTATCAATACGTCATCCACTTCATTAGGAGATCATTTGTGAGTGAGGTTAACATTAATAACAGACTGTCTGTATGTGAGGTTAACAGTAATAAACAGACTGTCTGTATGTGAGGTTAACAGTAATAAACAGACTGTCTGTATGTGAGGTTAACAGTAATAAACAGACTGTCTGTATGTGAGGTTAACAGTAATAAACAGACTGTCTGTATGTGAGGTTAACAGTAATAAACAGACTGTCTGTATGTGAGGTTAACAGTAATAAACAGACTGTCTGTATGTGAGGTTAACAGTAATAAACAGACTGTCTGTATGTGAGGTTAACAGTAATAACAGACTGTCTGTATGTGAGGTTAACAGTAATAACAGACTGTCTGTATGTGAGGTTAACAGTAATAAACAGACTGTCTGTATGTGCGGTTAACAGTAATAACAGACTGTCTGTATGTGAGGTTAACAGTAATAACAGACTGTCTGTATGTGCGGTTAACAGTAATAACAGACTGTCTGTATGTGCGGTTAACAGTAATAACAGACTGTCTGTATGTGAGGTTAACAGTAATAACAGACTGTCTGTAATAACAGACTGTCGGTTAACAGTAATAACAGACTGTCTGTATGTGAGGTTAACAGTAATAACAGACTGTCTGTATGTGCGGTTAACAGTAATAACAGACTGTCTGTATGTGTCTGTATGTGGTTAACAGTAATAACAGACTGTCTGTATGTGAGGTTAACAGGGACCCACTCTGAGCTCTCCCAGGCCCAGAAGAATCACCATGTGGTGCTTGTTTGGACGTTTTAGGGCCCAAAAGCCCCAGACTGCTTGACTCCCTGATTACAACAAATCACGGTGTCAGAATTGGATGGGTAAAGAGTAGTTTAATAAACCATTAGCTCATTGGCTGAACACTTCACTTCTCCCTCTGGCCGCAGGCTTTGTTGCACAGGTCTTCCCTGGCGTGGCGAGCCGTATGTTTGTGCGTGCTAATGACTATGATTAGGGAACCTGGATTAGGTCCTGTCAAAAACTCAGTGGTTTACGACACAGGACAGGAAGAGAGAGAGAGAGACAGTGAGAGATAGAGAGATGGGGAGAGAGAGAGGGAGAGAGACAGGGAGAGATAGAGAGACGGGGGAGAGAGAGAGAGAGAGAGAGAGAGAGAGACAGGAAGGGAGAGAGAGAGAGAGGGAGAGAGTCAGGGAGATAGAGAGAGAGAGAGAGAGAGAGAGAGAGAGAGAGAGAGAGAGAGAGAGAGAGAGAGAGAGAGAGAGAGAGAGAGAGAGAGAGAGAGAGAGAAAAGGCCTCCCAGTCACAGCTCCGTAAATTAGCCATCTGATGTTTTTCTCTAGCTGTACAGAAACTGTAAGCAAAGTTGTGTACATTACTACTCTCTTTAATGTTCCTGAAATGTGACACTAAAGAGCTGTCAATGACAGACATTAGATCCAGTGCTAGACCAAGCCTTGAGGCCATCAGTCTTGTTTATGAGGTATAAACAGGGATGAACTAACTATAGAAACAGCTCAGGTGTGTTCAACACTTGGACTGATTTAGAACCCATTCCACAATCTGGGATTTACAATGGATGCACCAATTCTTTAAAGAGGGAGGCTAAACTCCGTCAGCCCCATCACAGTGAGCCCTTCCTCACAGAGAAGTAGTGCCTATCTAGGATCAGATCCCCCGAGTGAACAGAGGCCTGCTTCTCCCATGGTGCAGTAATCTAGAGGGAACAAAGGCCTGCTTCTCCCATGGTGCAGTAATTTGGAGAGGACAGAGGCCTGCTTCTCCCATGGTGCAGTAATTTAGAGGGAACAGAGGCCTGCTTTTCCCATGGTGCAGTAATTTAGAGGGAACCGAGGCCTGCTTCTCCCATGGTGCAGTAACTCAGAGGGAACAGAGGCCTGCTTCTCCCATGGTGCAGTAATCTAGAGGAAACAGAGGCCTGCTTCTCCCATGGTGCAGTAATTTAGAGGGAACAGAGGCCTGCTTCGCCCATGATGCAGTAACCCATAGGGAACAGAGGCCTGCTTCTCTCATGGTGCAGTAATTTAGAGGGAACAGAAGCCTGCTTCTCCCATGGTGCAGCAATTTAGAGGGAACAGAGGCCTGCTTCTCCCATGGTGCAGTAACTCAGAGTGAACAGAGGCCTGCTTCTCCCATGGTGCAGTAATTTAGAGGGAACAGAGGCCTGCTTCTCCCATGGTGCAGTAATTTAGAGGGAACAGAGGCCTGCTTCTCCCATGGTGCAGTAATTTAGAGGGAACAGAGGCCTGCTTCTCCCATGGTGCAGTAATTTAGAGGGAACAGAGAAGAGACAAAGAAGTGTTAGGATGCATCCATCCCATACAGACAATTAGAGCTGAGAATAGAGGACAGAGAAGAGACAAAGCAGTGTTAGGATGCATCCATCCCATACAGACAATTAAAGCTGAGAATAGAGGACAGAGAAGAGACAAAGCAGTGTTAGGATGCATCCATCCCATACAGACAATTAAAGCTGAGAATAGAGGACAGAGAAGAGACAAAGCAGTGTTAGGATGCATCCATCCCATACAGACAATTAAAGCTGAGAATAGAGGACAGAGAAGAGACAAAGCAGTGTTAGGATGCATCCATCCCATACAGACAATTAGAGCTGAGAATAGAGGACAGAGAAGTGACAAAGCAGTGTTAGGATGCATCTGTTCCATACAGACAATTAGAGCTGAGAATAGAGGACAGAGAAGTGACAAAGCAGTGTTAGGATGCATCTGTTCCATACAGACAATTAGAGCTGAGAATAGAGGACAGAGAAGTGACAAAGCAGTGTTAGGATGCATCTGTTCCATACAGACAATTAGAGCTGAGAATATTTTTTTATTTTATTTTACCTTTATTTAACTAGGCAAGTCAGTTAAGAACAAACTCTTATTTTCAATGACGGCCTAGGAACAGTGGGTTAACTGCCTGTTCAGGGGCAGAATGACAGATTTGTACCTTGTCAGCTCGGGGGTTTGAACTTGCAACCTTCCGGCTACTAGTCCAACGCTCTAACCACTAGGCTACCCTGCCGCCACAAATAGAGGACAGAGAAGAGAGAGAAGAGACAAAGAAGTGTTAGGATGCATCCATCCCATACAGACCATTAGAGCTGAGAATAGAGGACAGAGAAGAGACTGGAGTGAACTAATCCTCCTTGGGCCAAGTCATGTTTTTCCCTCAAACCTAATAAGATTGGCATTAGCCCACATCTTTCCATGAAATCCCTGTTCTCCTTCTCCTTGCTCTTCCTCTGCTCTGTGGTTGTGTCCCAAATGGCACCCTATTCCCTATAGGGTGCCCGGGCTCTGGTCAAAAGTAGTGCACTATGCAGGGTGTCAATTGGAATGCAACCTGTGTGTACAGTGCAGAGGGTTTATCTGATCCTGGGGAGGGGGGACCGTCAGTCAGTCACAGCAGACAGATTAACAGTTCCAGCCTTCTCTAAGTGGATGATGACTCTCCTAGTACTCACTAAGTTGACAGCCACCTGTTGCCCCTCACAGCAGAGCAGAGTCCATCACAGCAGAGCAGAGTCCCTCACAGCAGAACAGAGTCCATCACAGCAGAGCAGAGTCCCTCACAGCAGAGCAGAGTCCCTCACAGCAGAACAGAGTCCATCACAGCAGAGCAGAGTCCATCACAGCAGAGCAGAGTCCCTCACAGCAGAACAGAATCCCTCACAGCAGAGCAGAGTCCCTCACAGCAGAGCAGAGTCCCTCACAGCAGAACAGAGTCCCTCACAGCAGAGCAGACTCCATCACAGCAGAACAGAGTCCCTCACAGCAGAACAGTCCCTCACAGCAGAGCAGAGTCCCTCACAACAGAGCAGAGTCCCTCACAACAGAGCAGAGTCCCTCACAGCAGAGCAGAGTCCCTCACAGCAGAGCAGAGTCCCTCACAGCAGAGCAGACTCCATCACAGCAGAACAGAGTCCCTCACAACAGAGCAGAGTCCCTCACAGCAGAACAGAGTAGCTTGATGTATGTTTTGTAGACAAGGTGGTCACTGATCAACAGCTAGTCGAGTCACTAAGACCACTTTGTAAGTTTTAGATTTAATTTCGTACAGTTCTACACATTTTGCCATGGGGTGTTGAAAAATGTTGCAGTATTAAAGCAAGTTAATAGTTAAGGAGCGCTTCACATTAAATAAATCCACATTGTACTCAGCATGCACAAACAGGGCCTTGGTTAGGTCACCTGGCAGGCTGGGCTAGACTAGAGCGGTCTGTACTCACCATGCACAAACAGGGCCGAGGCAGGTTAAGTCACCTGGCAGGCTGGGCTTGACTAGAGCGGTCTGTACTCAGCATGCACAAACAGGAACTAGGCAGGTTAGGTCACCTGGCAGGCTGGGCTAGACTAGAGCGATCTTGCCTCATGTCTCAAGTCTTGCCAATAGTTAAAAGACAGTATTTTCAGGGCTCTGAAAAAAACTCCCAGTAAAAATAAATAAAATCAAGTGGAGTTTCCTAATGTTTCCATGATACATATCATGCAACAGCAGGTATAATGGATTAGCAGAGAAAACGACTGCCATAGTTTCTGAAAATCATAGCCTGGATTTCACACGGCATTTCAAAGTTATAACGCCTCCGTCCTTGTCTTGGTACACTTAAATAACACTTTTGAAAAAGGCCAAATTAAAATCCAACAGCTCGTGGCTTAATGGCTTTTCCAGGTTAACCCTGCTGAGTTATTTTAGCCCTGGCAGCCTGGAGAGGAGAGGAGGAGGAGGCCCTGTGTGTCTGCAGGAGAGAGCCACGTGCACTCCTCTCCATGGTCTCTGTCACTGTCTGCATCTCAAATGGCACTCTATTCACTACACAGTTCACTACATCTGGGCCCTGGTCAAAAGTAATGCACTATATAGAGAAGAAGGTGGCAGTTGGGATGCAACCAGAGTCAACGTGCAGCAGCCTGCAGCACTGCCTTGCTGCCAACCTGCACAGAACAGAGCACCTTGGTATATGGACACGCAAGGATCCCCAGAGCACAGACAAGCTCTGACTCATCATTAAGTGAAGCAGGCTGGACGTGTTTGTATTGTAATACTTATTAAAAACAATTATGCACTTAAATGTATTACACACAACCTAGAGTGCTACTGCTGTTGAATGTGATGTGGAGGGCAGGTTTGAGTCAGGTTTAGACTGGGACATAACTGGGCTAGTCTCTCACTAAGTATAATTTAAACCAGTATTTTAGAGCAGTTAACTCTCTCTCTCTCTCACACACACACACACACACACACACACACACACACACACACACACACACACACACACACACACACACACACACACACACACACACACACACACACACACACACACACACGCACACACACACGCGCGCACACGCGCACACACGCACACACACCTCTCCAAGGCCGAAAAGTCAGGTAATAGAGGTTCCTAATAGAGGCTGGTGTGTCTGAGAGACAGGACAGGACATCAATATATATCAGGAGGTGTTCCCAACTAAACACAGTATTAACATCCACATGGAAACAGTGAGCTCAACACAGAAATATACAAAGAAGTGGAAAGACTGTGACCCAAACAATAGCTTTGACTGATTTACTAAGTGTGTGTGTGTGTGTGTGTGTGTGTGTGTGTGTGTGTGTGTGTGTGTGTGTGTGTGTGTGTGTGTGTGTGTGTGTGTGTGTGTGTGTGTGTGTGTGTGTGTGTGTGTGTGTGTGTGTGTGTGTGTGTGTGTGTGTGTGTGTGTGTGTGTGTGTAGGCCTATAATCACTCTACTCATTTCCTCTCATTATGAGGCCTGTTTTATTGACGTAGGAATCAAGCGTTGAGCACGTTAAAACAAGGCCATAAAACATGATGGAGGGAGAGGGAAACGTCTCTAAAACAACCAACATAACAACCTCTACACTTTCCTCACTCTCCCAGAGGATTTCATCTTTTCAGATTCATCAGCCGATGCAGTGGAACACAGTGGAGAAGTGGCAGACGATATAATGATGATATAGAGTAGTTGCCTGCACAGTGACTTTGGCTCTTTAGAAATAACATGTACACTACATTTGCAAAAGTATGTGGACACCCCTTCAAATGAGTGGATTTGGTTATTTCAGCAACACCCGTTGCTGACAGGTGTATAAAATGGAGCACACAGCCATGCGATCTGTAAATTCCCATTTTGGCAATGTATTATTATTATGTTTTATAATTATGTATTATTATTATATATTATTATTGATATTATATATTATTATTATGTATTATTAGTATGTATTAGTATCTATTATACTACATTATTATTAATATTATGTATTCGTATTATATATATTATTATTGATATTATATATTATTGTTATATATTATTATTATGATGTATTATTAGTATGTATTAGTATGTAGTATACCACATTATTATTCATATTATGTATTATTATTATTATATATATTATTATTATTATTGGCCGGCCGCCCAACAACCTGCCCGCTCGACCCTATCCCCTCCTCTCTTCTCCAGACCATTTCCGGAGACCTTCTCCCTTACCTCACCTCGCTCATCAACTTATCCCTGACCGCTGGCTACGTCCCTTCCGTCTTCAAGAGAGCGAGAGTTGCACCCCTTCTGAAAAAACCTACACTCGATCCCTCCGATGTCAACAACTACAGACCAGTATCCCTTCTTTCTTTTCTCTCCAAAACTCTTGAACGTGCCGTCCTTGGTCAGCTCTCCCGCTATCTCTCTCAGAATGACCTTCTTGATCCAAATCAGTCAGGTTTCAAGACTAGTCATTCAACTGAGACTGCTCTTCTCTGTATCACGGAGGCGCTCCGCACCGCTAAAGCTAACTCTCTCTCCTCTGCTCTCATCCTTCTAGACCTATCGGCTGCCTTCGATACTGTGAACCATCAGATCCTCCTCTCCACCCTCTCCGAGTTGGGCATCTCCGGCGCGGCCCACGCTTGGATTGCGTCCTACCTGACAGGTCGCTCCTACCAGGTGGCGTGGCGAGAATCTGTCTCCTCACCACGCGCTCTCACCACTGGTGTCCCCCAGGGCTCTGTTCTAGGCCCTCTCCTATTCTCGCTATACACCAAGTCACTTGGCTCTGTCATAACCTCACATGGTCTCTCCTATCATTGCTATGCAGACGACACACAATTAATCTTCTCCTTTCCCCCTTCTGATGACCGGGTGGCGAATCGCATCTCTGCATGTCTGGCAGACATATCAGTGTGGATGACGGATCACCACCTCAAGCTGAACTTCGGCAAGACGGAGCTGCTCTTCCTCCCGGGGAAGGACTGCCCGTTCCATGATCTCGCCATCACGGTTGACAACTCCATTGTGTCCTCCTCCCAGAGCGTTAAGAACCTTGGCGTGATCCTGGACAACAAACTGTCGTTCTCAACTAACATCAAGGCGGTGGCCCGTTCCTGTAGGTTCATGCTCTACAACATCCGCAGAGTACGACCCTGCCTCACACAGGAAGCGGCGCAGGTCCTAATCCAGGCACTTGTCATCTCCCGTCTGGATTACTGCAACTCGCTGTTGGCTGGGCTCCCTGCCTGTGCCATTAAACCCCTACAACTCATCCAGAACGCCGCAGCCCGTCTAGTGTTCAACCTTCCCAAGTTCTCTCACGTCACCCCGCTCCTCCGCTCTCTCCACTGGCTTCCAGTTGAAGCTCGCATCCGCTACAAGACCATGGTGCTTGCCTACGGAGCTGTGAGGGGAACGGCACCTCAGTACCTCCAGGCTCTGATCAGGCCCTACACCCAAATAAGGGCACTGCGTTCATCCACCTCTGGCCTGCTCGCCTCCCTATCACTGAGGAAGTACAGTTCCCGCTCAGCTCAGTCAAAACTGTTCGCTGCTCTGGCTCCCCAATGGTGGAACAAACTCCCTCACGACGCCAGGACAGCGGAGTCAATCACCACCTTCCGGAGACACCTGAAACCCCACCTCTTTAAGGAATACCTAGGATAGGATAAAGTAATCCTTCTCACCCCCTCCCCCCTTAAAATATTTAGATGCACTATTGTAAAGTGGTTGTTCCACTGGATGTCATAAGGTGAATGCACCAATTTGTAAGTCGCTCTGGATAAGAGCGTCTGCTAAATGACTTAAATGTAAATGTAATGTTATTATTATATATTATTGTTGATATTATATATTATTATTGTATATTATTATTATTATTATTATTATGTATTATTATTAGTATGTATTATAATATATTATTATTAATATTATATATATATATATATATATATTATTATTATTATTATTGATATTATATATTATTATGATCTATTACTATTATTATTATTATGTATTATTACGTGTTACTATTACTATGTATTATTACTTATATTATTATTATGTATTATTATCATATACTAGTATTATTATTAGGTATTAATATTATATATTAGTAGTATTTATTATTATTTGTAATATCATTAGTATGTATTATTATTATTATCTATTACTATTATTATGCATTATAATTTTTTCATTATTACTATGTATTATTACTTGTACTATTATTATGTGTTATTATTACGATGTATTATTACTTGTATTATTATTATGTGTTACTATTACTATGTATTTTTTAAAAATTATTATTTGTATTATTATTATTATGTATTATTTGTATTATTATTATTATTATTTATTATTTGTTTATTATTATTTGTATTATTATTATGTATTATAATTTGAAATTACTATTATAATTATGTATTATTATGATAATTATTATGTATTATTGTTATGTATTACTATTATTTTGTATTATTATTATTGGTATTATTATGTATTATAATTTGTATTATTATTATTATTATGTATTATAATTTGTATTATTATTATTATTATGTATTATAATTTGTATTATAATTTGTATTATTATTATTGTTATTATTATGTATTATAATTTGTATTATTATTATTGTTATTATTATGTATTATAATTTGTATTATTGTTATTATTATGTATTATAATTTGTATTATTATTATTATTATTATTATGTATTATAATTTGTATTATAATTTGTATTATTATTATTATTATTATTATGTATTATAATTTGTATTATTGTTATTATTATGTATTATAATTTATATTATTATTATTATTATTATGTATTATAATTTGTATTATTATTATTGTTATTATTATGTATTATTATTTGTATTATTATTATTGTTATTATTATGTATTATAATTTGTATTATTATTATTGTTATTATTATGTATTATTATTTGTATTATTATTATTGTTATTATTATGTATTATAATTTGTATTATTATTATTTTATTATTATAATTTTATAATTTTATTATTATTATTATTATTATTATGTATTATAATTTGTATTATTATTATTATTATGTATTATAATTTGTATTATAATTATGTATTATAATTTGTATTATAATTATGTATTATAATTTGGCAAGACGGAGCTGCTCTTCCTCCCGGGGAAGGACTGCCCGTTCCATGATCTCGCCATCACGGTTGACAACTCCATTGTGTCCTCCTCCCAGAGCGCTAAGAACCTTGGCGTGATCCTGGACAACAAACTGTCGTTCTCAACTAACATCAAGGCGGTGGCCCGTTCCTGTAGGTTCATGCTCTACAACATCCGCAGAGTACGACCCTGCCTCACACAGGAAGCCGCGCAGGTCCTAATCCAGGCACTTGTCATCTCCCGTCTGGATTACTGCAACTCGCTGTTGGCTGGGCTCCTGCCTGTGCCATTAAACCCTACAACTCATCCAGAACGCCGCAGCCCATCTAGTGTTCAACCTTCCCAAGTTCTCTCACGTCACCCCGCTCCTCCGCTCTCTCCACTGGCTTCCAGTTGAAGCTCGCATCCGCTACAAGACCATGATGCTTGCCTACGGAGCTGTGAGGGGAACGGCACCTCAGTACCTCCAGGCTCTGATCAGGCCCTACACCCAAATAAGGGCACTGCGTTCATCCACCTCTGGCCTGCTCGCCTCCCTACCACTGAGGAAGTACAGTTCCCGCTCAGCTCAGTCAAAACTGTTCGCTGCTCTGGCTCCCCAATGGTGGAACAAACTCCCTCACGACGCCAGGACAGCGGAGTCAATCACCACCTTCCGGAGACACCTGAAACCCCACCTCTTTAAGGAATACCTAGGATAGGATAAAGTAATCCTTCTCACCCCCCCCTTAAAATACTTAGATGCACTATTGTAAAGTGGTTGTTCCACTGGATGTCATAAGGTGAATGCACCAATTTGTAAGTCGCTCTGGATAAGAGCGTCTGCTAAATGACTTAAATGTAAATGTAAATAA
>NW_025751528.1:0-15019 GCF_021184085.1 Oncorhynchus gorbuscha
GGAGAGGAGAGGAGAGGAGAGGAGAGGAGAGAGGAGAGGAGAGGAGAGGAGAGGAGAGGAGAGGGAGGAGGAAGGACTAGTAAATTACACAGCCTAGAGAGGAGAGGAGAGGAGAGGAGAGGAGAGTGAGGAGGAGAGGAGAGGAGAGGAGAGGGAGAGGAGAGGAGAGGAGAGAGAGGAGAGGAGAGGAGAGGAGAGGAGAGGAGAGAGAGGAGAGAGAGGAGGCAAGACTAGTAAAATTACACAGCCTAGAGAGGAGAGAGGAGAGGAGGGGAGGAGAGGAGAGAGGAGAGAGGAGAGGAGAGGAGGGGAGGAGAGGAGAGGAGAGGAGGGAGAGGAGAGGGAGAGGGAGAGAGAGGAGAGGAGAGGAGAGAGAGGAGAGAGAGAGAGAGGAGAGGAGAGAGAAGAGAAGAGAAGAGAAGAGAAGAGAAGAGAAGAGAAGAAGAAGAAGGAGGAGAAGAGAGGGAGTGAGGAGGAGATCAGGAAAGAAGAAGAAGAAGAAGAGGAGAAGAGAGGGAGTGAGGAGGAGAAAAGGAGAGAAGAAGAAGAAGAAGAAGAGGATCCAACTCTCCCTCCTCCTGTATGATGGATAACAGTTATGGTCCAACTCTCTCTCCTCCTGTATGATGGATAACAGTTATGATCCAACTCTCCCTCCTCCTGTATGATGGATAACAGTTATGATCCAACTCTCTCTCCTCCTGTATGATGGATAACAGATCAAACTCTCTCTCCTCCTGTATGATGGATAACAGTTATGATCCAACTCTCTCCTCCTGTATGATGGATAACAGATACAACTCTCTCTCCTCCTGTATGATGGATAACAGTTATGATCCAACTCTCTCCTCCTGTATGATGGATAACAGTTATGATCCAACTCTCTCCTCCTGTATGATGGATAACAGTTATGGTCCAACTCTCTCCTCCTGAATGATGGATAACAGTTATGATCCAACTCTCTCCTCCTGTATGATGGATAACAGATCCAACTCTCTCCTCCTGTATGATGGATAACAGTTATGATCCAACTCTCTCCTCCTGTATGATGGATAACAGTTATGATCAACTCTCTCCTCCTGTATGATGGATAACAGTTATGGTCCAACTCTCTCCTCCTGTATGATGGATAACAGTTATGATCCCAACTCTCCTCCTGAATGATGGATAACATATACAACTCTCTCTCTCCTGTATGATGGATAACAGTTATGATCAACTCTCTCCTCCTGTATGATGGATAACAGTTATGATCCAACTCTCTCCTCCTGTGATGGATAACAGTTGTGATCCAACTCTCTCCTCCTGTATGATGGATAACAGATTCACGATCCAACTCTCTCCTCTGTATGATGGATACCAGTTATAATACCAACTCTCTCTCTTCCTATGATGGACCAACCCTGCAGTTTGTAGTAGAAAGCTATGGTCCACCTCAAGGCCATTATTCTGCATTTCAGAGCAGGAGGGTCTGATCGGTGATTAAATGTCGTTTTCACAGGGCAAAAGAACCCTCCTCCATCATCCACCCTGTGTGTGTGTGTGTGTGTGTGTGTGTGTGTGTGTGTGTGTGTGTGTGTGTGTGTGTGTGTGTGTGTGTGTGTGTGTGTGTGTGTGTGTGTGTGTGTGTGTGTGTGTGTGTGTGTGTGTTCATTCCACCTCCTGCTTTAGCCAGCCTCTGATCCTCCCAGAGCTCTGAGTCCTCCACTCCCATCTCCTCCTGATCCTCCCAGAGCTCTGAGTCCTCCTCCCGATCTCCCCTGATCCTCCCAGAGCTCTGAGTCCTCCACTCCCCCATCTCCTCCTTGGGTCCTCCCAGAGCTCTGAGTCCTCCACTCCCATCTCCTCCCTGATCCTCCCAGAGCTCTGAGTCCTCCACTCCCCATCTCCTCCCTGGTCCTCCCAGAGATCTGAGTCCTCCACTCCCCATCTCCTCCTGGTCCTCCCAGAGCTCTGAGTCCTCCACTCTCCATCTCCTCCTGGTCCTCCCAGAGCTCTGAGTCCTCCACTCCCCATCTCCTCCTGGTCCTCCCAGAGCTCTGAGTCCTCCACTCCCCATCTCCTCCCTGGTCCTCCCAGAGTTCTGAGTCCTCCACTCCTCATCTCCTCCCTGGTTGTATGCCTCATAGCTCTGAGTCCTCCACTCCCCATCTCTCCTCCCTGGTTGTAACTGTCTCAGAGCTCTGAGTCCTCCACTCCCCATCTCCTCTGGTTGTACTGTCTCAGAGCTCTGAGTCCTCCACTCCCCATCTCCTCTCTGGTTGTACTGTCTCAGAGCTCTGAGTCCTCCACTCCCCATCTCCTCTCTGGTTGTACTGTCTCAGAGCTCTGAGTCCTCTCCCCATCTCCTCCCCTGGTTGTACTGTCTCAGAGCTCTGAGTCCCTCCACTCCCCAGCTCCTCTCTGGTTGTACTGTCTCAGAGCTCTGAGTCTCCACTCCCCATCTCCTCCCTGGTTGTACAGCCTCAGAGCTCTGAGTCCTCCACTCAAGTTCAGACTGATGCTTCAATAAAAGGCTGACGGTTTTGATGGGCACATGATGGAAAGACATTGCAGCATATAATTCATGAGGATGTGAAGGCTCTTGGCCAGCCCTCATTAGTAGACAAAACCACAACAACACACAGTTTGGTCCAGTATCCACAATGTAAGACTCTCTGTCTGTCTGTCTGTCTGTCTGTCTGTCTGTCTGTCTGTCTGTCTGTCTGTCTGTCTGTCTGTCTGTCTGTCTGTCTGTCTGTCTGTCTGTCTGTCTGTCTGTCTGTCTGTGTCTGTCTGTCTGTCTGTCTGTCTCTCTCTCTCTCTCTCTCTCTGTCTCTCTCTCTCTCTCTCTCTCTGTCTCTCTCTCTGTCTCTCTCTCTGTCTGTCTGTCTCTCTCTCTGTGTGTCTCTCTCTCTCTCCGTCTCTCTCTCTCTCTCTCTCTTTCTCTCTCTTCTCTCTCTCTCTCTCTCTCATAGACTGATTGACATATATATATATATATATATATATATATATATATATATATATATATATATATATATATATATATATATATATATATATATATAACTAGAAGGGTGGAATTTTGATTACCATGATCAGCAACTACAACAACAATATTAATGAGAATAATCTCAACCTGACTGAGAAGATACACCGCGTGGCGAAAGACTTTATAGTTTGAAGTCCTTTGTACTTAACTATAATTTGGGGAAAGAAATATTGTCTTAGGTCTGAGTCACAATGTAATAGAAATCTCTCTTCCCTGGAGCAGAGTGAGCACAGCCTGTTCTCTCTGGGCAGCCAGGTTTGTCTGTGACGACCGGTCTCTATAGCCAGACTGTCCTCTCTGTCTGTGACGCCGGTCTCTATAGCCAGACTGTACTCTCTGTCTCAGACGACCGGTCTCTATAGCCAGACTGTCCTCTCTGTCTCAGACGACCGGGTCTCTATAGCCAGACTGTCCTCTAGCCTAGGACGGACCGGTCTCTATAGCCAGACTGTCCTCTCTGTCTGTGACGACCGGTCTCTATAGCCAGACTGTCCTCTCTGTCTGTGACGACCGGTCTCTATAGCCAGACTGTCCTCTCTGTCTGTGACGACCGGTCTCTATAGCCAGACTGTCCTCTCTGGGCAGCCAGGTTTGTCTGTGACGACCGGTCTCTATAGCCAGACTGTCCTCTCTGGGCAGCCAGGTTTGTCTGTGACGACCGGTCTCTATAGCCAGACTGTCCTCTCTGAGCAGCTAGGTTTGTCTGTGACGACCGGTCTCTATAGCCAGACTGTCCTCTCTGGGCCCCTGCGCGACCGGTCTCTAGCCAGACTGTCCTCTGGGGCAGCCAGGTTTGTCTGTGATGACCGGTCTCTATAGCCAGACTGTCTCCTCTCTGGGCAGCCAGGTTTGTCTGTGACGACCAGCCTCTATAGCCAGACCGTGTCCTCTCTGGGCAGCCAGGTTTGTCTGTGATAACGGGTCTCTATAGCCAGACTGTCCTCTCTGGGCAGCCAGGTTTGTCTGTGATTTACCGGCCTCTATAGCCAGACTGTCCTCTCTGGGCAGCCATGTTTGTCTGTGACGACGGTCTCTATAGGGCAGACTGTCCCTCTCTGGGCAGCCAGGTTTGTCTGTGGCTTGACCGGTCTCTATAGCCAGACCACAGCCTCTCTGAGCAGCCCAGGTCTGTCTGTGACGACCGGTCTATAGCCAGACTGTCCTCTCTGGGCAGCCAGGTCTGTCTGTGACGACCGGTCTCTATAAAGCCAGACTGTCCACCTCTGGGCAGCTTCTGGGTCTGTCTGTGACGACGGTCTCTATAGCCAGACTGTCACTCTCTGGGCAGCCAGGTTTTTGTCTGTGACGACCGGTCTCTATAGCCAGACTGTCCTCTATGGGCAGCCAGGTTTATCCTGTGACTGACGGTCTCTATCGCCAGACTGTCCTCTCTGTCCAGACTGTGGTCAGAATGGTCTGCCACCATGTACTGTCTGTTTAGAGACAAATAGCATTGAGATTTGCATACTTATAATTGTTTGTCTTGTCTTTCCAATAGGTGATATATTTTATTTTTGTTTGTGATGATTTGGTTGTGCCAGCTGGCTTTGAGGGCTGCTGTCCTGAGGCTCTATGGGGTTGGTTTGGGTTAGTGAACTGAGCCTCAGAACCAGCTGGCTGGTGCTGTTCTGAGGCTCTATGGGGTTGGTTTGGGTTAGTGAACTGAGCCTCAGTACCAGCTGGCTGAGTGCTGTTCTGAGGCTCTATGGGGTTGGTTTGGGTTAGTGAACTGAGCCTCAGTACCAGCTGGCTGGGTGCTGTCCTGAGGCTCTATGGGAGTGGTTTGGGTTAGTGAACTGAGCCTCCAGTACCAGCTGGCTGAGTGTGCTGTTCTGAGGGCTCTATGGGGTTGGTTTGGGTTAGTGAACTGAGCCTCAGTACCAGCTGGCTGGGTGCTGTCCTGAGGCTCTGGGGTTGGTTTGGGTTGGTAGACTGAGCCTCAGTACCAGCTGGCTGGGTGCTGTTCTGAGGCTCTATGGGGTTGGTTTGGGTTGTGAACTGAGCCTCAGTACCAGCTGGCTGACTGCTGTCCTAGAGGCTCTATGGGGTTGGTTTGGGTTAGTGAACTGAGCCTCAGTACCAGCTGGCTGAGTGCTGTTCTGAGGCTCTAGGGGTTGGTTTGGGTTAGTGAACTGAGCCTCAGAACCAGCTGGCTGGGTGCTGTCCTGAGGCTCTATGGGGTTGGTTTGGGTTAGTGAACTGAGCCTCAGTACCACTGGCAGTCTGTTCCTGGCTCTATGGGGTTGGTTTGGGTTAGTGAACTGAGCCTCAGAACCAGCTGGCTGAGTGCTGTCCTGAGGCTCTATGGGGTTGGTTTGGGTTAGTGAACTGAGCCTCAGTACCAGCTGGCTGGGTGCTGTTCTGAGGCTCTATGGGGTTGGTTTGGGTTAGTGAACTGAGCCTCAGTACCAGCTGGCTGGTGCTGTTCTGAGGCTTTATGGGGTTGGTTTGGGTTAGTGAACTGAGCCTCAGTACCAGCTGGCTGAGTGCTGTCTGAGGCTCTATGGGGTTGGTTTGGGTTAGTGAACTGAGCCTCAGTACCAGCTGGCTGGGTGCTGTCCTGAGGCTCTATGGGGATGGTTTGGGTTAGTGAACTGAGCCTCAGTACCAGCTGGCTGGGTGCTGTTCTGGCTCTATGGGGTTGGTTTGGGTTAGTGAACTGAGCCTCAGTACCAGCTGGCTGAGTGCTGTTCTGAGGCTCTATGGGGTTGGTTTGGGTTAGTGAACTGAGCCCCAGAACCAGCTGGCTGGGTGCTGTCCTGAGGCTCTATGGGGTTGGTTTGGGTTAGTGAACTGAGCCTCAGTACCAGCTGGCTGGGTGCTGTTCTGAGGCTCTATGGGGTTGGGTTAGTGAACTGAGCCTCAGACCAGCTGGCTGAGTGCTGTTCTGGCTCTATGGGGTTGGTTTGGGGTGAACTGAGCCCTCAGTACCAGCTGGCTGAGTGCTGTCCTGAGGGGTTGGTTTGGGTTAGTGAACTGAGCCTCAGAACCAGCTGGCTGGGTGCTGTCCTGAGGCTCTATGGGGTTGGTTTGGGTTAGTGAACTGAGCCTCAGAACCAGCTGGCTGGGTGCTGTCCTGAGGCTCTATGGGGTTGGTTTGGGTTAGTGAACTGAGCCTCAGTACCAGCTGGCTGAGTGCTGTCCTGAGGCTCTATGGGGTTGGTTTTAGTGAACTGAGCCTCCAGAACCAGCTGGCTGAGTGCTGTCCTGAGGCTCTATGGGTGGTTTGGGTTAGTGAGGCCTCAGTACCAGCTGGCTGAGTGCTGTTCTGAGGCTCTATGGGGTTGGTTTGGGTTAGTGAACTGAGCCTCCAGAACCAGCTGGCTGGGTGCTGTCCCTGAGGCTCTATGGGGTTGGTTTGGGTTAGTGAACTGAGCCTCAGTACCAGCTGGCTGAGTGCTGTTCTGAGGCTCTATGGGTTGGTTTGGGTTAGTGAACTGAGCCTCAGAACCAGCTGGCTGGGTGCTGTCCTGAGGCTCTATGGGGTTGGTTTGGGTTAGTGAACTGAGCCTCAGTACCAGCTGGCTGACTGCTGTCCTGAGGCTCTATGGGGTTGGTTTGGGTTGGTGAACTGAGCTTCAGAACCAGCTGGCTGGGTGCTGTTCTGAGGCTCTATGGGGTTGGTTTGGGTTAGTGAACTGAGCCTCAGAACCAGCTGGCTGGGTGCTGTCCTGAGGCTTTATGAGGTTGGTTTGGGTTAGTGAACTGAGCCTCAGAACCAGCTGGCTGGGTGCTGTCCTGAGGCTCTATGGGGTTGGTTTGGGTTAGTGAACTGAGCCTCAGTACCAGCTGGCTGGGTGCTGTCCTGAGGCTCTATGGGGTTGGTTTGGGTTAGTGAACTGAGCCTCAGAACCAGCTGGCTGGGTGAGCAGGTGGTTGTGGCCTCATTCTGATCTACATTAGTTATTTTGAGTTTTCTTTTTACTTGTAATACTGTCTGGCAAAACTCTGCATGCAATATTTCAATTGGATGTTTGTCCCATTTGGTCAATTCATTATTCGAGATTGGACCCCATACTTCACTGCCATACAGAGCAATTAGTTCTATAACCGATTGAAAAAGTTTTTGAGCCAGATTCTAATTGGAATTTCGATTTTAATGTTCCTTTTAATGGCATAGAATGCTCTTCTTGCTTTGTCTCTCAGCCATGTGAAAGCTTTGTCTCTCAGCCATGTGAAAGCTTTGTCTCTCAGCCATGTGAAAGCTTTGTCTCTCAGCCATGTAGCTTTGTCTCTCAGCCATGTGAAAGCTTAGTCTCTCAGCCATGTGAAAAGCTTAGTCTCTCAGCCATATGGAAGCTTTGTCTCTCAGCCATGTGAAAGCTTTGTCTCTCAGCCATGTGAATGCTTTGTCTCTCAGCCATGTGAATGCCTTGTCTCTCAGCCATGTGAATGCTTTGTCTCTCAGCCAGGTGAAAGCTTTGTCTCTCAGCCATGTGAAAATCTTTGTCTCTCAGCCAGGTGAAAGCTTTGTCTCTCGGCCATGTGAATGCTTTGTCTCAGCCATGTGAAAGCGTTGTCTCTCAGCCATGTGAAAGCGTTGTCTCTCAGCCATGCAGAAAGCTTTGTCTCTCAGCCATGTGAAAGCGTTGTCTCTCAGCCATGTGGAAGCTTTTTCTCTCAGCCATGTGAAAGCTTTGTCTCTCAGCCATGTGAAAGCTTAGTCTCTCAGCCATGTGAAAGCTTTGTCTCTCAGCCATATGGAAGCTTTGTCTCTCAGCCATGTGAAAGCTTTGTCTATCAGCCATGTGAAAGCTTTCTCTCAGCCAGGTGAAAGCATTGTCTCTCAGCCATGTGAGTGCTTTGTCTCTCAGCCATGTGAATGCCTTGTCTCTCAGCCATGTGCATGCTTTGTCTCTCAGCCATGTGAAAGCGTTGTCTATCAGCCATGTGAAAGCATTGTCTCTCAGACATGTGAAAGCTTTGTCTCTCAGCCATGTGGAAGCTTTTCACTCAGCCATGTGAAATCTTTGTCTCTCAGCCATGTGAACGCTTTGTCTCTCAGACATGTGAAAGCTTTGTCTTTCAGCCATGTGGAAGCTTTTCACTCAGCCATGTGAAATCTTTGTCTCTCAGCCATGTTAAAGCTTTGTCTCTCAGACATTGTTAAAGCTTTGTCTCTCAGCCAGGTAAAGCTTTGTCTCTCAGCCAGGTGAAAGCTTTGTCTCTCAGCCAGGTGAAAGCTTTGTCTCTCAGCCAGGTGAAAGCTTTGTCTCTCAGCCAGGTGAAAGCTTTGTCTCTCAGCCATGTGAAAGCTTTGTCTCTCAGCCATGTGAAAGCTTTGTCTCTCAGCCATGTGGAAGCTTTGGCTCTCAGCCATGTGGAAGCTTTGTCTCTCAGCCATGTGGAAGCTTTGGTCTCTCGTTGGCTCTCAGCCATGTGGAAGCTTTGTCTCTCAGCCATGTGAAAGCTTTGTCTCTCAGCCGTGTGGGAAGCTTTGTCTCTCAGCCATGTGAAAGCTTTGTCTCTCAGCCATGTGAAAGCTTTGTCTCTCAGCCAAGTGGAAGCTTTGTCTCTCAGCCATGTGGGAAGCTTCGTCTCTCCAGCCAGGTGAAAGCTTTGTCTCTCAGCCAGGTGAAATCTTCCTGTGTTGCTGATATTTAGTCTTAGATACATGTTGTTTTTGGTGTGTTCTAATAGAACTGTGTCCAAATATAATTTATATTTGTCATCCTTTTTGGAATATAATTCTATTCGGGGTTTTTAGGTTAACTGTCAGAGCCCAGGTCAGACAGAACCTGTGGTTAACGATCAGAGCCCGTCTACAACAGACCCTCCTTAGTGTGAGACAGCAGACCCTCCTTAGTGGGAGACAGTAGACCCTCCTTAGTGGAGACAGCAGCACCAGGCCATCTGTCTACAATGACCCTCCTTAGTGGGAGACAGCAGACCCTCCTTAGTAGGGGAAACAGCAGACCCTCCTTAGTGTGAGACAGCAGACCCTCCTTAGTGGGAGACAGCAGACCCTCCTTAGTGGGAGACAGCAGCACCAGGCCATCTGTCTACAGCAGACCCTCCTTAGTTACAGCAGACCCTCCCTTTTATTGGGAGACAGCAGACCCTCCTTAGTGGGAGACAGCAGGCCATGGAAGACAGCTAGTCTACAGGTCATCTGTCTACAGCAGACCCTCTTTAGTGGAGACAGTAGACCCTCCTTATTGGGAGACAGCAGACCCTCCTTAGTGGGAAACAGCAGACCCTCTTTAGTGGTAGACAGCAGACCCTCCTTAGTGGGAGACAGCAGACCCTCCCTTAGTGGGAAGACAGCAGACCCTCCTTAGTGGGAGACAGCAGCACCAGGTCATCTGTCTACAGCAGACCCTCCTTAGTGGGAGACAGCAGCACCAGGTCATCTTGTCTACTGCAGACCCTCCTTAGTGGAGACAGTATACCCTCCTTATTGGGAGACAGGCAGACCCTCTTTAGTGGAGACAGCAGACCCTCCCTTAGTGGGAGACGGCAGACCCTCCTTAGTGGGGAGACCAGCAGACTCTCCTTAGTGGGAGACAGCAGACCCTCCAGGTCATCTGTCTAGTGGGAGACGGCAGACCCTCCTTAGTGGGGAGACAGCAGCACCAGGTCATCTGTCTACTGCAGACCACTCCCTTAGTGGGAGACAGCAGCCCCTCCTTGTTGGGAGACAGCAGCACCAGGTCATCTATCTACAGCAGACCCTCTTAGTGGGAGACAGCAGACCCTCCTTAGTGGGAGACAGCAGACTCTCCTTCGTGGAGACAGCAGACCCTCCTTAGTGGGGAACAGCAGACCCTCCCTAGTCACAGCAGACCCTCCTTAGTGGGAGACAGCAGACCCTCCTTAGTGGGAGACAGCAGACCCTCCTTCGTGGAGACTGCAGCCCCTCATGAGTGGGAGACAGCAGCACCAGGTCATCTATCTACAAGCAGACCCTCCTTAGTGGGAGACAGCAGACAGCAGACCCTCCTTAGTGGGAGACAGCAGACCCTCCTTAGTGGGGGCAACAGACCTTCCTTAGTGGGAGACAGCAGCACAGGTCATCTGTCTACAGCAGACCCTCCTTAGTGGGAGACAGCAGACCCTCCTTAGTGGAAGACAGCAGACCCTCCTTAGTGGGAGACAGCAGACCCTCCTTGAGTGGGAGACAGCAGACCCTCCTTGGTGAGGAGACAGCAGCACCAGGTCATCTGTCTGCAGCAGACCCTCCTTAGTGGGAAGACCCTCCTTAGTGGGAAGCAGACCCTCCTTGGTGGGAGACAACAGCACCAGGTCATCTGTCTACCCTCCTTAGTGGGAGCAGACCCTCCTTAGTGGAGACAGCACCAGGTCATCTGTCTACAGCAGACCCTCCTTAGTGGGAGACAGCAGCACCAGGTCATCTGTCTACAGCAGACCCTCCTTAGTGGGAGACAACAGACCCTCCTTAGTGGGAGACAACAGACCCTCCTTAGTGGGAGACAACAGACCCTCCTTAGTGGGAGACAGCAGCACCAGGTCTTCTGTCTACAGCAGACACTTGATTTCAGTGTTGTGTAGGGTGAGACAACGTGCTGCCAACTATTCTGTTTTTGCTAATTCATTAATGTCGATGTTAAATAGTATTGGACTTATTGAGCAGCCCTGTTTCACCCTGTCCCCGAGAGAAGAAGTCTGTTTGCTTGTTGCCAATTATAACCTCGCAATTTGTTTTTAGTGTACTTTGATTTAATAAAATCATGTTTTCCCTCCAATACCACTTTCTATTAGTTTATAATAAGAAAAATACCTTTGTGCCAAATTTAATCAAATGCTCCTTTGAAGTTGTAATGAACACGATGGGAGCCAGAGAGCTGGTTTAAAGCACAGGGTGCAGCAGGTGTTTATTAGTAAAGGAACACAGGAGGAGGCAGGTAGCTGGGTCCAGGGGCAGGTAGCTGGGTCCAGGGGCAGGGGCAGGTAGCTGGGTCCAGGGGCATGTAGCTGGGTCCAGGGGCAGGTAGCTGGGTCCAGGGGCAGGTAGCTGGGACCAGGGGCAGGTAGCTGGGTCCAGGGGCAGGTAGCTGGGTCCAGGGGCTGGTAGCTGGGTCCAGGGGCAGGTAGCTGGGTCCATGGGGCAGGTAGCTGGGTCCAGGGGCAGGTAGCTGGGTCCAGGGGCAGGTAGCTGGGTCCAGGGGCATGTAGCTGGGTACATGGGCAGGTAGCTGGGTCCAGGGGCATGTAGCTGGGTCCAGGGGCAGGTAGCTGGGTCCAGGGGCAGGTAGCTGGGTCCAGGGGCAGGTAGCTGGGACCAGGGGCAGGTAGCTGGGTCCAGGGGCATGTAGCTGGGTACATGGGCAGGTAGCTGGGTAGAGGGGCAGGTAGATGGGTACAGGGGCAGGTAGCTGGAACCAGGGGCAGGTAGCTGGTAGAGGGGCAGGGAGCTGGTTCAAGGGGAGCTGCCTGCTAAATGACTTAAATGTAAATGTAAATGTAAGGGGCAGGTAGCTGGGACCAGGGGCAGGTAGCTGGGTCCAGGGGCAGGCAGAAGGTCATACACAGGGAGTCCAAAAAGGCAACAGTACAGGCAGGGAAAAGGCTGGTAACATCGTTCAGGAGATCAGGCAAGAGGTTGATGACAGGAACAACTACGAAACACAGGAGGAATAACATGGACAGAAACAGAGGAACAGTGGGTTAACTGGTCTAGGAACAATGGGTTAACTGGTCTAGGAACAGTGGGTTAACTGGTCTAGGAACAGTGGGTTAACTGGTCTAGGAACAATGGGTTAACTGGTCTAGGAACAGTGGGTTAACTGGTCTAGGAACAGTGGGTTAACTGGTCTAGGAACAGTGGGTTAACTGGTCTAGGAACAGTGGGTTAACTGGTCTAGGAACAGTGGGTTAACTGGTCTAGGAACAGTGGGTTAACTGGTCTAGGAACAGTGGGTTAACTGGTCTAGGAACAATGGGTTAACTGGTCTAGGAACAATGGGTTAACTGGTATAGGAACTGGTCTAGAAACTGGTCTTGTACCTTGTCAGCTCGGGGGTTTGAACTTGCAACTTTCCGGTTACTAGTCCAATGCTCTAACCACTAGGCTACGCTGCCGCCCCTCCGGTCTAACCACTAGGCTACGCTGCCGCCCCTCTGTTATAAACAGTCTGTTACCATACACCATGACAGTCCCAGTCTGTTACCTTACACCATGACAGTCCCAGTCTGTTACCTTACACCATGGCAGTCCCAGTCTGTTACCTTACACCATGACAGTCCCAGTCTGTTACCTTACACCATGACAGTCCCAGGCTGTTACCTTACACCATGACAGTCCCAGTCTGTTACCATACACCATGACAGTCCCAGTCTGTTACCTTACACCATGACAGTCCCAGTCTGTTACCTTACACCATGACAGTCCCAGTCTGTTACCTTACACCATGACAGTCCCAGTCTGTTACCTTACACCATGACAGTCCCAGTCTGTTATAAACAGGCTGTTACCTTACACCATGACAGTCCCAGTCTGTTACTTTACACCATGACAGTCCCAGTCTGTTACCTTACACCATGACAGTCCCAGTCTGTTATAAACAGGCTGTTACCTTACACCATGACAGTCCCAGTCTGTTACTTTACACCATGACAGTCCCAGTCTGTTACCTTACACCATGACAGTCCCAGTCTGTTATAAACAGTCTGTTACCTTACACCATGACAGTCGCAGTCTGTTACCTTACACCATGACAGTCCCAGTCTGTTACCTTACACCATGACAGTCCCAGTCTGTTATAAACAGTCTGTTACCTTACACCATGACAGTCCCAGTCTGTTACCTTACACCATGACAGTCCCAGTCTGTTACCATACACCATGACAGTCCCAGTCTGTTACCATACACCATGACAGTCCCAGTCTGTTATAAACAGTCTGTTACCTTACACCATGACAGTCCCAGTCTGTTACCTTACACCATGACAGTCCCAGTCTGTTACCATACACCATGACAGTCCCAGTCTGTTATAAACAGTCTGTTACCTTACACCATGACAGTCCCAGTCTGTTACCATACACCATGACAGTCCCAGTCTGTTACCTTACACCATGACAGTCCCAGTCTGTTACCTTGCACCATGACAGTCCCAGTCTGTTACCTTACACCATGACAGTCCCAGTCTGTTACCTTACACCATGACAGTCCCAGTCTGTTACCATACACCATGACAGTCCCAGTCTGTTACCTTACACCATGACAGTCCCAGTCTGTTACCTTACACCATGACAGTCCCAGTCTGTTACCTTACACCATGACAGTCCCAGTCTGTTACCTTACACCATGACAGTCCCAGTCTGTTACCTTACACCATGACAGTCCCAGTCTGTTACCTTACACCATGACAGTCCCAGTCTGTTACCTTACACCATGACAGTCCCAGTCTGTTACCTTACACCATGACAGTCCCAGTCTGTTACCTTACACCATGACAGTCCCAGTCTGTTACCTTACACCATGACAGTCCCAGTCTGTTACCTTACACCATGACAGTCCCAGTCTGTTACCTTACACCATGACAGTCCCAGTCTGTTACCATACACCATGACAGTCCCAGTCTGTTACCATACACCATGACAGTCCCAGTCTGTTACCTTACACCATGACAGTCCCAGTCTGTTACCTTACACCATGACAGTCCCAGTCTGTTACCTTACACCATGACAGTCCCAGTCTGTTACCTTACACCATGACAGTCCCAGTCTGTTACCTTACACCATGACAGTCCCAGTCTGTTACCTTACACCATGACAGTCCCAGTCTGTTACCTTACACCATGACAGTCCCAGTCTGTTACCTTACACCATGACAGTCCCAGTCTGTTACCTTACACCATGACAGTCCCAGTCTGTTACCTTACACCATGACAGTCCCAGTCTGTTACCTTACACCATGACAGTCCCAGTCTGTTACCTTACACCATGACAGTCCCAGTCTGTTACCTTACACCATGACAGTCCCAGTCTGTTACCTTACACCATGACAGTCCCAGTCTGTTACCTTACACCATGACAGTCCCAGTCTGTTACCTTACACCATGACAGTCCCAGTCTGTTACCTTACACCATGACAGTCCCAGTCTGTTACCATACACCATGACAGTCCCAGTCTGTTACCTTACACCATGACAGTCCCAGTCTGTTATAAACAGTCTGTTACCATACACCATGACAGTCCCAGTCTGTTATAAACAGTCTGTTACCTTACACCATGACAGTCCCAGTCTGTTACCTTACACCATGACAGTCCCAGTCTGTTACCTTACACCATGACAGTCCCAGTCTGTTACCTTACACCATGACAGTCCCAGTCTGTTACCTTACACCATGACAGTCCCAGTCTGTTACCTTACACCATGACAGTCCCAGTCTGTTACCTTACACCATGACAGTCCCAGTCTGTTACCTTACACCATGACAGTCCCAGTCTGTTACCTTACACCATGACAGTCCCAGTCTGTTACCTTACACCATGACAGTCCCAGTCTGTTACCTTACACCATGACAGTCCCAGTCTGTTACCTACACCATGACAGTCCCAGTCTGTTATCCAAACAGTCTGTTACCTTACACCATGACAGTCCCAGTCTGTTACCTTACACCATGACAGTCCCAGTCTGTTACCTTACACCATGACAGTCCCAGTCTGTTACCTTACACCATGACAGTCCCAGTCTGTTACCTTACACCATGACAGTCCCAGTCTGTTACCTACACCATGACAGTCCCAGTCTGTTACCTTACACCATGACAGTCCCAGTCTGTTACCTTACACCATGACAGTCCCAGTCTGTTACCTTACACCATGACAGTCCCAGTCTGTTACCTTACACCATGACAGTCCCAGTCTGTTACCTTACACCATGACAGTCCCAGTCTGTTACCTTACACCATGACAGTCCCAGTCTGTTACCTTACACCATGACAGTCCCAGTCTGTTACCTTACACCATGACAGTCCCAGTCTGTTACCTTACACCATGACAGTCCCAGTCTGTTACCT
>NW_025751529.1:0-15019 GCF_021184085.1 Oncorhynchus gorbuscha
CCAGTCCTGTAGGACCCTGGGGTCTACGATACACGGTACGCACGGTACACTGACCAACCACCCAGCTCTACCCCAGTCCTGTAGGACCCCTGGGGTCTACGATACACGGTACGCACGGTACACTGACCAACCACCCAGCTCTACCCCAGTCCTGTAGGACCCCTGGGGTCTACGATACACGGTACGCACGGTACACTGACCAACCACCCAGCTCTACCCCAGTCCTGTAGGACCCTGGGGTCTACGATACAGTACGCACGGTACACTGACCAACCACCCAGCTCTACCCCAATCCTGTAGGACCCCTGGGGTCTACGATACACGGTACGCACGGTGCACTGACCAACCACCCAGCTCTACCCCAGTCCTGTAGGACCCCTGGGGTCTACGATACACGGTACGCACGGTACACTGACCAACCACCCAGCTCTACCCCAGTCCTGTAGGACCCTGGGGTCTACGATACACGGTACGCACGGTACACTGACCAACCACCCAGCTCTACCCCAGTCCTGTAGGACCCCTGGGGTCTACGATACACGGTACGCACGGTACACTGACCAACCACCCAGCTCTACTCCCAGTCCTGTAGGACCCCTGGGGTCTACGATACACGGTACGCACGGTACACTGACCAACCACCCAGCTCTACCCCAGTCCTGTAGGACCCCTGGGGTCTACGATACACGGTACGCACGGTACACTGACCAACCACCCAGCTCTACCCCAGTCCTGTAGGACCCCTGGGGTCTACGATACACGGTATGCACGGTACACTGACCAACCACCCAGCTCTACCCCAGTCCTGTAGGACCCCTGGGGTCTACGATACACGGTATGCACGGTACACTGACCAACCACCCAGCACTACCCCAGTCCTGTAGGACCCCTGGGGTCTACGATACACGGTATGCACGGTACACTGACCAACCACCCAGCTCTACCCCAGTCCTGTAGGACCCCTGGGGTCTACGATACACGGTATGCACGGTACACTGACCAACCACCCAGCTCTACCCCAGTCCTGTAGGACCCCTGGGGTCTACGATACACGGTATGCACGGTACACTGACCAACCACCCAGCTCTACCCATCTCCTCTCTACAGACCACCCAGCTCTACCCTAGTCCTGTAGGACCCCTGGGGTCTACGATACACGGTATGCACGGTACACTGACCAACCACCCAGCTCTACCCCAGTCCTGTAGGACCCCTGGGGTCTACGATACACGGTATGCACGGTACACTGACCAACCACCCAGCTCTACCCATCTCCTCTCTACAGACCACCCAGCTCTACCCCCCCCCTCTCCTCTCCTCTCTACAGACCACCCAGCTCTACCCCCCCCACCCCTCTCCTCTCTATAGACCACCCAGCTCTAACCCTCCCTCTCTACAGACCACCCAGCTCTAACCCTCCCTCTCTACAGACCACCCAGCTCTAACCCTCTCCTCTCTACAGACCACCCAGCTCTACCCCCCCCTCTCCTCTCTACAGACCACCCAGCTCTACTCCCCCCATCTCCTCTCTACAGACCACCCAGCTCTACCCCTCCCACCCTCTCCTCTCTACAGACCACCCAGCTCTTCCCCCCACCCCTCTCCTCTCCCCAGACCACCCAGCTCTACCCCCACTCCTCTCCTCTCTACAGACCACCCCTCTCTACAGACCACCCAGCTCTACCCCCCACTCCTCTCCTCTCTACAGACCACCCAGCTCTAACCCTCTCCCTCTCCCCAGACCACCCAGCTCTACCCCCCACTCCTCTCCTCTCTACAGACCACCCAGCTCTAACCCTCTCCCCAGACCACCCAGCTCTACCCCCCCACTCCTCTCCTCTCCCCAGACCACCCAGCTCTAACCCCCTCTCCTCTCTACAGACCACCCAGCTCTACCCCCCTCTCTACAGACCACCCAGCTCTACCACCCCCTCTCTCCTCTCCCCAGACCACCCAGCTCTAACCATCTCCTCTCCCCAGACCACCCAGAACTAACCCTCTCCTCTCCCCAGACCACCCAGCTCTACCCCACCCCTCTCCTCTCCACGGACCACCCAGAACTCAACCACCCCTCTCCTCTCCCCAGACCACCCAGAACTAACCACCACACTCCTCTCCCCAGACCACCCAGAACTAACCACCACACTCCTCTCCCCAGACCACCCAGAACTAACCACCACACTCCTCTCCCCAGACCACCCAGAACTAACCACCACACTCTTCTCCCCAGACCACCCAGAACTAATCCCCCTCTCCTCTCTACAGACCACCCAGCTCTAACCACCACACTCCTCTCCCCAGACCACCCAGCTCTAACCCCCCTCTCCTCTCTACAGACCACCCAGCTCTAACCACCCCTCTCCTCTCCCCAGACCACCCAGCTCTAACCACCCCTCTCCTCCCCAGACCACCCAGCTCTAACCCCCTCTCCTCTCTACAGACCACCCAGCTCCTAACCCTCTCCTCTCCCCAGACCACCCAGAACTAACCCTCTCCTCTCTACAGACCACCCAGCTCTACTCCACCCCTCTGCTCTCCACGGACCACCCAGAACTAACCACCCCTCTCCTCTCTACAGACCACCCAGCTCTAACCACCACACTCCTCTCCCCAGACCACCCAGCTCTAACCACCCCCTCTCCTCTCTACAGACCACCCAGCTCTAACCCCCTCTCCTCTCCCCAGACCACCCAGCTCCTACCCCCCACTCCTCTCTACAGACCACCCAGCTCTACCCCCTCTCTCCTCTCCCCAGACCACCCAGCTCTAACCACCCCTCTCCTCTCCCCAGACCACCCAGCTCTAACCACCCCTCTCCTCTCCCCAGACCACCCAGCTCCTAACCACCCCTCTCCTCTCCCCAGACCACCCAGCTCTAACCACCCCTCTCCTCTCCCCAGACCACCCAGCTCCTAACCACCCCTCTGTTCTTCTCTCTGCAGACCACCCAGCTCTAACCACCCCTCTGTTCTTCTCTCTGCAGACCACCCAGCTCTAACCCCCCCTCTGTTCTTCTCTCTGCAGACCACCCAGCTCTAACCACCCCTCTGTTCTTCTCTCCGCAGACCACCCAGCTCTAACCCTCTCCTCTCCCCAGACCACCCAGCTCTAACCCCCCCTCTGTTCTTCTCTCTGCAGACCACCCAGCTCTAACCACCCCTCTGTTCTTCTCTCTGCAGACCACCCAGCTCTAACCACCCCTCTGTTCTTCTCTCTGCAGACCACCCAGCTCTAACCACCCCTCTGTTCTTCTCTCTGCAGACCACCCAGCTCCAACCACCCCTCTGTTCTTCTCTCTGCAGACCACCCAGCTCTAACCACCCCTCTGTTCTTCTCTCTGCAGACCACCCAGCTCTAACCCCCCCTCTCCTCTCTACAGACCACCCAGCTCTAACCCCCCTCTCCTCTCCCCAGACCACCCAGCTCTAACCACCCTCTCCTCTCCCCAGATCACCCAGCTCTAACCCCCCTCTCCTCTCTACAGACCACCCAGCTCTAACCCTCTCCTCTCCCCAGACCACCCAGCTCTAACCACCCTCTCTCCTCTCCCCAGACCACCCAGCTCTAACCACCCCTCTGTTCTTCTCTCTACAGACCACCCAGCTCTACCACCCCCTCTCTCCTCTCCACAGACCACCCAGAACTAACCCTCTCCTCTCTACAGACCACCCAGCTCTACCCCACCCCTCTCCTCTCCACGGACCACCCAGAACTAACCACCCCTCTCCTCTCTACAGACCACCCAGCTCTAACCACCACACTCCTCTCCCCAGACCACCCAGCTCTAACCCCCCTCTCCTCTCCCCAGACCACCCAGCTCTAACCCCCCTCTCCTCTCTACAGACCACCCAGCTCTAACCCCCTTTCCTCTCCCCAGACCACCCAGCTCTACCCCCACTCTCTCTACAGACCACCCAGCTCTAACCCCCTCTCCTCTCTCACAGACCACCCAGCTCTAACCCTCTCCTCTCCCCAGACCACCCAGCTCTACCCCCCACTCCTCTCCTCTCTACAGACCACCCAGCTCTAACCCTCTCCCCAGACCACCCAGCTCTACCCCCACTCCTCTCCTCTCCCCAGACCACCCAGCTCTAACCCCCTCTCCTCTCTACAGACCACCCAGCTCTACCCCCCTCTCTACAGACCACCCAGCTCTACCACCCCCTCTCTCCTCTCCCCAGACCACCCAGCTCTAACCATCTCCTCTCCCCAGACCACCCAGAACTAACCCTCTCCTCTCCCCAGACCACCCAGCTCTACCCCACCCTCTCCTCTCCACGGACCACCCAGAACTAACCACCCCTCTCCTCTCCCCAGACCACCCAGAACTAACCACCACACTCCTCTCCCCAGACCACCCAGAACTAACCACCACACTCCTCTCCCAGACCACCCAGAACTAACCACCACACTCCTCTCCCCAGACCACCCAGAACTAACCACCACACTCTTCTCCCCAGACCACCCAGAACTAATCCCCTCTCCTCTCTACAGACCACCCAGCTCCTAACCACTCACACTTTCCCCAGACCACCCAGCTCTAACCATCCCTCTCCTTCTACAGATCTTGATCCAGCTCTAACCACCCTCTCCTCTCCCCAGACCACCAGCTCTAACCACCCCTCTCCTCCCCAGACCACCCCAGCTCTAACCCCCTTCCTCTCTACAGACCACCCAGCTCTAAACCTCTCCTCTTCCCCCAGACACCTGGAACTAACCCTCCTCTCTACAGACCACTCCAGCTCTACTCCACCCACTCCTAATATCACGGACCACCCAGAACTAACCACCCCTCTCCTCTCTACAGACCACCCAGCTCTAACCACCACTCCTCCTCCCCAGACCACCCAGCTCTAACCACCACTCCTCTCCCCAGACCACCCAGTTTAACCCCCCTCCTCTATAGACCACCCAGTTTCTAACCCCCTCTCCCTCCCCAGACCACCCAGCTCTACCCACCACTCCTCTACAGACCACCCAGCTCTACCCCCTCTCTCTCCCCAGACCACCCAGCTCTAACCACCCCTCTCCTCTCCCCAGACCACCCAGCTCTAACCACCCCTCTCCTCTCCCCAGACCACCCAGCTCTAACCACCCTCTCCTCTCCCCAGACCACCCAGCTCTAACCACCCCTCTCCTCTCCCCAGACCACTCAGCTCTAACCACCCCTCTGTTCTTCTCTCTGCAGACCACCCAGCTCTAACCACCCCTCTGTTCTTCTCTCTGCAGACCACCCAGCTCTAACCCCCCCTCTGTTCTTCTCTCTGCAGACCACCCAGCTCTAACCACCCCTCTGTTCTTCTCTCCGCAGACCACCCAGCTCTAACCCTCTCCTCTCCCCAGACCACCCAGCTCTAACCCCCCTCTGTTCTTCTCTCTGCAGACCACCCAGCTCTAACCACCCCTCTGTTCTTCTCTTCTGCAGACCACCCAGCTCTAACCACCCCTCTGTTCTTCTCTCTGCAGACCACCCAGCTCCAACCACCCCTCTGTTCTTCTCTCTGCAGACCACCCAGCTCCAACCACCCCTCTGTTCTTCTCTCTGCAGACCACCCAGCTCTAACCACCCCTCTGTTCTTCTCTCTGCAGACCACCCAGCTCTAACCCCCTCTCCTCTCTACAGACCACCCAGCTCTAACCCCCTCTCCTCTCCCCAGACCACCCAGCTCTAACCACCCTCTCCTCTCCCCAGATCACCCAGCTCTAACCCCCTCTCCTCTCTACAGACCACCCAGCTCTAACCCTCTCCTCTCCCCCAGACCACCCAGCTCTAACCACCCCTCTCCTCTCCCCAGACCACCCAGCTCTAACCACCCCTCTGTTCTTCTCTCTACAGACCACCCAGCTCTACCACCCCTCTCTCCTCTCCCCAGACCACCCAGAACTAACCCTCTCCTCTCTACAGACCACCCAGCTCTACCCCACCCCTCTCCTCTCCACGGACCACCCAGAACTAACCACCCCTCTCCTCTCTACAGACCACCCAGCTCTAACCACCACACTCCTCTCCCCAGACCACCCAGCTCTAACCACCCCTCTCCTCTCCCCAGACCACCCAGCTCTACCCCCCACTCCTCTCTACAGACCACCCAGCTCTAACCCCCTCTCCTCTCCCCAGACCACCCAGCTCTAACCACCCCTCTCTCTCCCAGACCACCCAGCTCTAACCCTCTCCTCTCCTCTCCACAGACCACCCAGCTCTAACCACCCTCTCTCTCTCTCCCCAGACCACCCAGCTCTAACCACCCCTCTCCTCTCCCCAGACCACCCAGCTCTAACCACCCCTCTCATATCCCCAGACCACTCAGCTCTAACCACCCCTCTCATATCCACAGACCACCCAGCTCTAACCACCCCTCTCATCTCCACAGACCACCCAGCTCTAACCACCCCTCTCTCTCTCCCAGACCACCCAGCTCTAACCACCCCTCTGTTCTTCTCTCTGCAGACCACCCAGCTCTAACCCTCTCCTCTCCCCAGACCACCCAGCTCTAACCCTCTCCTCTCCCCAGACCACCCAGCTCTAATCCCCCCTCTGTTCTTCTCTCTGCAGACCACCCAGCTCTAACCACCCCTCTGTTCTTCTCTCTGCAGACCACCCAGCTCTAACCACCCCTCTGTTCTTCTCTCTGCAGACCACCCAGCTCTAACCACCCCTCTGTTCTTCTCTCTGCAGACCACCCAGCTCTAACCACCCCTCTGTTCTTCTCTCTGCAGACCACCCAGCTCTAACCACCCCTCTGTTCTTCTCTCTGCAGACCACCCAGCTCTAACCACCCCTCTGTTCTTCTCTCTGCAGACCACCCAGCTCTAACCACCCCTCTGTTCTTCTCTCTGCAGACCACCCAGCTCTAACCACCCCTCTGTTCTTCTCTCTGCAGACCACCCAGCTCTAACCCTCTCCTCTCCCCAGACCACCCAGCTCTAACCACCCCTCTCCCCAGACCACCCAGCTCTAACCACCCTTCTGTTCTTCTCTCTGCAGACCACCCAGCTCTAACCACCCCTCTGTTCTTCTCTCTGCAGACCACCCCGCTCTAACCACCCCTCTGTTCTCCTCTCCCCAGACCACCCAGCTCTAACCACCCCTCTGTTCTTCTCTCCCCAGACCACCCAGCTCTAACACCCCTCTGTTCTTCTCTCCCAGACCACCCAGCTCTAACCACCCCTCTGTTATTCTCTCCCCAGACCACCCAGCTCTAACCACCCCTCTGTTCTTCTCTCCCCAGACCACCCAGCTCTAACCACCCCTCTGTTCTTCTCTCTGCAGACCACCCAGCTCTAACCACCCCTCTGTTCTTCTCTCTGCAGACCACCCAGCTCTAACCCCCCCTCTGTTCTTCTCTCTGCAGACCACCCAGCTCTAACCACCCCTCTGTTCTTCTCTCCCCAGACCACCCAGCTCTAACCACCCCTCTGTTCTTCTCTCTGCAGACCACCCAGCTCTAACCACCCCTCTGTTCTTCTCTCTGCAGACCACCCAGCTCTAACCACCCCTCTGTTCTTCTCTCTGCAGACCACCCAGCTCTAACCACCCCTCTGTTCTTCTCTCTGCAGACCACCCAGCTCTAACCACCCCTCTGTTCTTCTCTCTGCAGACCACCCAGCTCCAACCACCCCTCTGTTCTTCTCTCTGCAGACCACCCAGCTCTAACCCCCCCTCTGTTCTTCTCTCTGCAGACCACCCAGCTCTAACCACCCCTCTGTTCTTCTCTCCCCAGACCACCCAGCTCCTAACCACCCCTCTGTTCTTCTCTCTGCAGACCACCCAGCTCTAACCACCCCTCTGTTCTTCTCTCTGCAGACCACCCAGCTCTAACCACCCTCTGTTCTCTCTCTCTGCAGACCACCCAGCTCTAACCACCCCTCTGTTCTTCTCTCTGCAGACCACCCAGCTCTAACCACCCCTCTGTTCTTCTCTCTGCAGACCACCCAGCTCTAACCACCCCTCTGTTCTTCTCTCTCCAGACCACCCAGCTCTAACCACCCCTCTGTTCTTCTCTCCCCAGACCACCCAGCTCTAACCACCCCTCTGTTCTTCTCTCTGCAGACCACCCAGCTCTAACACCCCTCTGTTCTTCTCTCTGCAGACCACCCAGCTCTAACCACCCCTCTGTTCTTCTCTCCGCAGACCACCCAGCTCTAACACCCCTCTGTTCTTCTCTCCCCAGACCACCCAGCTCTAACCACCCCTCTGTTCTTCTCTCTGCAGACCACCCAGCTCTAACCACCCCTCTGTTCTTCTCTCTGCAGATATACGTTTGACCCTCACCTGATGTTCAGTAACAGGATCCACCGGCGCAACAGGCTGAGACGGGCCTGAAGAGCAGGAGGAGAGGAGGGCTGTCTGAGCCCGTGCTGCTGTTCCCTAGTGTCTGAGACCTCAGCCCTGTAGGGGTTGGAGAGGGACCTTCTGTAAACTCCACACTACAGCACTTTTAACAGTCTGGACACAACACGTCTACCCTGTGTTTGGACACCCCCTGTCTACCCTGTGTCTGGACACAGTATCACCCATTGATTGGTTATTTTAAGACACTGTTTGACTGATTTTAATTTTACATGTTGTGTTTGTTAATTACGTGAGGAAAATCAATGATCTCAAATCAGCTGTTTTTCAAATAATTAACAAGTCTTGACCTGCTACAGTAGGACTAGAAACCATTCTGGTTATTCCTCTTTCTCTCAGTAGGACTAGAAACCATTCCTATTGTTCCTCTTTCTCCCAGTAGCACTAGAAACCATACCTGTTGTTCCTCTTTCTCCCAGTAGGACTAGAAACCATTCCTATTGTTCCTCTTTCTCCCAGTAGCACTAGAAACCATACCTGTTGTTCCTCTTTCTCCCAGTAGGACTAGAAACCATACCTGTTGTTCCTCTTTCTCCCAGTAGGACTAGAAACCATACCTGTTGTTCCTCTTTCTCCCAGTAGGACTAGAAACCATTCCGGTTGTTCCTCTTTCTCCCAGTAGGACTAGAAACCATTCCGGTTATTCCTCTTTCTCCCAGTAAGACTAGAAACCATTCCGGTTGTTCCTCTTTCTCCCAGTAGGACTAGAAACCATTCCGGTTCTTCCTCTTTCTCCCAGTAGGACTAGAAACCATTCCGGTTATTCCTCTTTCTCTCAGTAGGACTAGAAACAGGTAATTTTGGAGTCACTTTTATTGTATATAAGAATAGAATATATTTCTGAATGCTTCTACATTAATGTGGATGCTACCATGGTTACGGATAATCCTGAATTAATCCACTTTTAATGTAGAAGTGTTCAGAAACATGTTCTATTCTTACTTAAAAAGGTGGAGAAACAGTGGAGGGGGAGGAGTCTAGTGGTACGGACAGAAACAGTGGAGGGGGAGGAGTCTAGTGGTACGGGCAGAAGACAGTGGAGGGAGGAGTCTAGTGGTACGGGCAGGAAACAGTGGAGGGGGAGGAGTCTAGTGGTACGGGCAGAAACAGTGGGGAGGGAGGAGTCTAGTGGTACGGGCAGAAACAGTGGGGAGGGAGGAGTCTAGTGGTACGGGCAGAAACAGTGGGGAGGAGAGAAGTCTAGTGGTACGGGCAGAAAGCAGTGGGAGGGAGGAGTCTAGTGGTACGGGCAGAAACAGTGGGAGGGAGGAGTCTAGTGGTACGGGCAGAAACAGTGGAGGGGAGGAGTCTAGTGGTACGGGCAGAAACAGTGGAGGGGGAGGAGTCTGGTGGTACAGACAGAAACAGTGGAGGGGGAGGAGTCTAGTGGTACGGACAGAAACAGTGGAGGGGGAGGAGTCTAGTGGTGTGGAGGGGGAGGAGTCTAGTGGTGTGGAGGGGGAGGAGTCTAGTGGTGTGGAGGGGGAGGAGTCTAGTGGTGTGGAGGGGGAGGAGTCTAGTGGTACGGACAGAAACAGTGGAGGGGTCAGGGAGACTGAGGGCCTTTAACTAAACATCTTCTGATGTGTTGCCATGGCAGCACATCAACCAGCATCAACTGTGTGTGTTTGTAATTCCAGAGGGTTTCTTGTTGATTATACCTGATTTTATAGATCTCTATCTACAGGGTGCATTTAGTTACGTTATAGAAATAAATGTCCACTTTAATTTCCGTTAACCCGTTTGGATTGTCTCTACACAGTCAGTCTAATCACACACGGCTAACCTGCCAATCATATAATTCAACCGTATCCATTGGCCAGCCTCTGATCCCGTTGGCCAGCCTCTGATCCATTGGCCAGTCTCTGATCCGCTTTCCAATCTGTCAAAACGTTTCCATGGTTTTGCACGTTTATTTTCTTCTCTATTTTTTTGTTATGCGGTTGTTCCATTTCTGGGTGTTTTATCCAATAAACTAACAGTATTCTGAAATCACTTCCTGGTTCGTGGTGTTTCAAATGTCCTGTTGGAAAACAGAGACCACAGTCGTAGTACAACATGTTACCCCAGTGGTCACTAACCCTGGTCCTAGAGAAGGGGTGCAGGGGTTTGTTCCAGCCCAGCACTAACGTATTACCCCAGTGGTCACTAACCCTGGTCCTAGAGAAGGGGTGCAGGGGTTTGTTCCAGCACAGCACTAACTTACCTCAAACAGGAACACTGCCCGATCAACATGTTACCCCAGTGGTCACTAACCCTGGTCCTAGAGAAGGGGTGCAGGGGTTTGTTCCAGCCCAGCACTAACGTATTACCCCAGTGGTCACTAACCCTGGTCCTAGAGAAGGGGTGCAGGGGTTTGTTCCAGCATAGCACTAACTTACCTCAAACAGGAACACTGCCCGATCAACATGTTACCCCAGTGGTCACTAACCCTGGTCCTAGAGAAGGGGTGCAGGGGTTTGTTCCAGCCCAGCACTAACTTACCTCAAACAGGAACACTGCCAGATCAACATGTTACCCCAGTGGTCACTAACCCTGGTCCTAGAGAAGGGGTGCAGGGGTTTGTTCCAGCCCAGCACTAACTTACCTCAAACAGGAACACTGCCAGATCAACATGTTACCCCAGTGGTCACTAACCCTGGTCCTAGAGAAGGGGTGCAGGGGTTTGTTCCAGCACAGCACTAACTTACCTCAAACAGGAACACTGCCAGATCAACATGTTACCCCAGTGGTCACTAACCCTGGTCCTAGAGAAGGGGTGCAGGGGTTTGTTCCAGCACAGCACTAACGTATTACCCCAGTGGTCACTAACCCTGGTCCTAGAGAAGGGGTGCAGGGGTTTGTTCCAGCACAGCACTAACTTACCTCAAACAGGAACACTGCCAGATCAACATGTTACCCCAGTGGTCACTAACCCTGGTCCTAGAGAAGGGGTGCAGGGGTTTGTTCCAGCACAGCACTAACGTATTACCCCAGTGGTCACTAACCCTGGTCCTAGAGAAGGGGTGCAGGGGTTTGTTCCAGCCCAGCACTAACGTATTACCCCAGTGGTCACTAACCCTGGTCCTAGAGAAGGGGTGCAGGGGTTTGTTCCAGCACAGCACTAACTTACCTCAAACAGGAACACTGCCAGATCAACATGTTACCCCAGTGGTCACTAACCCTGGTCCTAGAGAAGGGGTGCAGGGGTTTGTTCCAGCCCAGCACTAACGTATTACCCCAGTGGTCACTAACCCTGGTCCTAGAGAAGGGGTGCAGGGGTTTGTTCCAGCACAGCACTAACTTACCTCAAACAGGAACACTGCCAGATCAAGGTTGATTCGTCCAGGTTTTCCCAAACTGGGGTACGGGGTGCCGTCGAGGTTACGCCAAATAAAAATGTGATTCACATTTCCAATGTTTTTATTTGTATCTTGCCTGATCAGCCTCGTTTCACTGCCAAAAATACAATTACCATCTAGTGTTCAGTGTAATAACAAAGTCAAATACAGGTAGCCTAGTCAAATAATTAACATCCAATCACGTTAACCGTTACTCATCCAATCACGTTAACCGTTACTCATCCAATCACGTTAACCGATACTCATCCAATCACGTTAACCGTTACTCATCCAATCACGTTAACCGTTACTCATCCAATCACGTTAACCGTTACTCATCCAATCACGTTAACCGTTACTCATCCAATCACGTTAACCGTTACTCATCCAATCACGTTAACCGTTACTCATCCAATCACGTTAACCGTTACTCATCCAATCACGTTAACCATTACTCTCTCACAGGAAACCTTCCCTCTTCCACAGACATTTAGAAACAAAACATGTCAATTTGAAAAATAAGCCACAGGAGTTTTTTGAGCGAGAATAAAGACTTTTGAGTAGTAAGACGTATAAAAGCAACAGATACCATTAATTAGAAGGAGCTAGAAGTGTCTTATATGGTGAGCTACCAAGTGGCTGGGACAGGCAAGTCCCATACTATTGTGGAGAACTTCATTCTTCCTGTTGGCTGGGACAATACTGGGGAAAAAGGCCCAAAAACTATACAGACAATGTCTCCATCAAACATCACTGTTTCCCGACGCATCAGTGACATGGCAGGAGATGTTTTGAAACAATTACTGCTCTGCAAACAAGCCAGTGAATTATATGCATTACAGCTGGATGAGTCAACAGGCCTGGCTCAGCTCCTGGTATGTTCGTTGTTGCTGGATGAGTCAACAGGCCTGGCACAGCTCCTGGTATAGTTATGTCTGTTACAGCTGGATGAGTCAACAGGCCTGGCACAGCTCCTGGTATATGGCTGTTACAGCTGGATGAGTCAACAGGCCTGGCACAGCTCCTGGGTATATGGTCTGTCACAGCTGGATGAGTCAACAGGCTCCGGGCAATAGCTCCTGGTATATGTCTGTTACAGCTGGATGAGTCAACAGGCCTGGCACAGCTCCTGGTAAGGTCTGTTACAGCTGGAGAGTCAACAGGCCCGGCACAGCCCTGGTATATGTCTGTTACAGCTGGATGAGTCAACAGGCCTGGCTCAGCTCCTGGTATATGTCTGTTACAGCTGGATGAGCCAAGCAGGGGCCTGGTACAGCTCCTGGTATATGTCTGTTACAGCTGGATGAGTCAACAGGCCTGGCACAGCTCCTGGTATATGTCTGTTACAGCTGGATGAGTCAACAGGCCTGGCACAGCTCCTGGTATATGTCTGTTACAGCTGGATGAGTCAACAGACGTGGCCTGGCTCAGCTCCTGGTATATGTCTGTTACAGCTGGATGAGTCAACAGGCCTGGCACAGCTCCTGGTATATGTCTGTTACAGCTGGATGAGTCAACAGGCCTGGCTCAGCTCCTGGTATATGTCTGTTACAGCTGGATGAGTCAACAGGCCTGGTACAGCTCCTGGTATATGTCTGTTACAGCTGGATGAGTCAACAGGCCTGGCACAGCTCCTGGTATATGTCTGTTACAGCTGGATGAGTCAACAGGCCTGGCTCAGCTCCTGGTATATGTCTGTTACAGCTGGATGAGTCAACAGGCCTGGCACAGCTCCTGGTATATGTCTGTTACAGCTGGATGAGTCAACAGGCCTGGCACAGCTCCTGGTATATGTCTGTTACAGCTGGATGAGTCAACAGGCCTGGCTCAGCTCCTGGTATATGTCTGTTACAGCTGGATGAGTCAACAGGCCTGGCTCAGCTCCTGGTATATGTCTGTTACAGCTGGATGAGTCAACAGGCCTGGCACAGCTCCTGGTATATGTCTGTTACAGCTGGATGAGTCAACAGGCCTGGCACAGCTCCTGGTATATGTCTGTTACAGCTGGATGAGTCAACAGGCCTGGCACAGCTCCTGGTATATGTCTGTTACAGCTGGATGAGTCAACAGGCCTGGCACAGCTCCTGGTATATGTCTGTTACAGCTGGATGAGTCAACAGGCCTGGCTCAGCTCCTGGTATATGTCTGTTACAGCTGGATGAGTCAACAGGCCTGGTACAGCTCCTGGTATATGTCTGTTACAGCTGGATGAGTCAACAGGCCTGGCACAGCTCCTGGTATATGTGTCAACAGGCCTGGCACAGCTCCTGGTATATGTCTGTTACAGCTGGATGAGTCAACAGGCCTGGCACAGCTCCTGGTATATGTCTGTTACAGCTGGATGAGTCAACAGGCCTGGCACAGCTCCTGGTATATGTCTGTTACAGCTGGATGAGTCAACAGGCCTGGCTCAGCTCCTGGTATATGTCTGTTACAGCTGGATGAGTCAACAGGCCTGGCACAGCTCCTGGTATATGTCTGTTACAGCTGGATGAGTCAACAGGCCTGGTACAGCTCCTGGTATATGTCTGTTACAGCTGGATGAGTCAACAGGCCTGGCTCAGCTCCTGGTATATGTCTGTTACAGCTGGATGAGTCAACAGGCCTGGCTCAGCTCCTGGTATATGTCTGTTACAGCTGGATGAGTCAACAGGCCTGGCACAGCTCCTGGTATATGTCTGTTACAGCTGGATGAGTCAACAGGCCTGGCTCAGCTCCTGGTATATGTCTGTTACAGCTGGATGAGTCAACAGGCCTGGCACAGCTCCTGGTATATGTCTGTTACAGCTGGATGAGTCAACAGGCCTGGCACAGCTCCTGGTATATGTCTGTTACAGCTGGATGAGTCAACAGGCCTGGCACAGCTCCTGGTATATGTCTGTTACAGCTGGATGAGTCAACAGGCCTGGCACAGCTCCTGGTATATGTCTGTTACAGCTGGATGAGTCAACAGGCCTGGCTCAGCTTCTGGTATATGTCTGTTACAGCTGGATGAGTCAACAGGCCTGGCTCAGCTCCTGGTATATGTCTGTTACAGCTGGATGAGTCAACAGGCCTGGCACAGCTCCTGGTATATGTCTGTTACAGCTGGATGAGTCAACAGACATGGTGGGCCTGGCACAGCTCCTGGTATATGTCCATTACATTTATGGGGGGTCAATTAAGGAAGACATTCTTCTGCAAACCACTGGTAACCAGGACAACAGGAGAGGATATTTTTAAAGTATTGGACAGCTTTGTGACATCAAGTGATCTTTGGTGGTCAACATGTGTTGGTATCTGTACTGATGGCGCAAAAGCCATGACAGGGAGACATAGTGGAGTGGTAACGCGCGTGCAAGCAGTTGCT
>NW_025751530.1:0-15016 GCF_021184085.1 Oncorhynchus gorbuscha
CTGCCTCAAGGAGATATAGGCTCACATCAAGAACATGTACTTAGAAACACTGAAAACCACAACATGTATTTACACTTGAAGGAGGCTACCCCTACACACTGCCTGATCTACTGTGAGCAGGATGCTTCCTCACCCTGTATACACAGAGTGACTATACTGTATGTTTTCCTAAATATGGTTAGATATTGCAGCCCCCATAATAACTGCTGCATGTGTGTTTTTGTGTTCTGGTCTCCTCATCTGTCCTCTCTCTCAGGGCTCATAATGTTGTTGTGATAAAACTGTGTTGACCTCCAGTTAACAAACACACCAAACATCCCTATTGTCTCCCTTCCCTCCAGTCCCAGGGGGAGAGAGGACACTTCCTCACCTGGCTCTTTCATCTGAACCAGCCGAGCTCCTCTGTTTACATATCATTAAATAGCCAGAGGTTTGACTGCTCGTTGTTCAGTGTCTGGGCTCCTCTCTTCATTAGCGCTCGTTAACACTCTGTTAGCCCAGAGGCCTGGGAGATAATTACAAGTGCATCTCCATAGCTATGCACTGCTACTGTACAACAATGTGTTTCCCATTGAACTGAATAGTGATAGTGATTGCATAACCTCTATCTCCTGATACTGCAATCCCCTCCAAGTTTACTACCTTTCTCTTCCCTTCTCCTCCCCCATATTCATCCTCTGGTGTCCTGGGTCTCCCACTTACTTCTCCCTCCTCCCTTTTTCTCTCTCTATCTCTCCCTAGGCTCCCAGGTTTCCTCTCCGTTTTGTTCATGGTGTGTGATTGTTGTATTGCGGTGTGTGGAGGTGATGTGATGTGAGTGGTCTAGGGGTCTCTGGGGACCAGCTCCTCTCTTGGATAGTCAGGAGGAGTCAGGAGGCGTTATTTATCTGTGGAGGGGAGGCTACGTCCTAGGGGGAAGACAAGAGGCACTCTGGCTTGACTGGGGATGCCCATCCAGCCTGATTCACACTCTTCATAAGGTCATACTGGTAGTTGAACTTTGGTCCTGTCTGCTTGTGGTTGTGGTTGTGCGTTTTCGGTTCAGTGTTTGTGGTCTTGTGTTTGTGGTTGTGTTTGCGATCCAGTAATTGTGGTTGTGTCCTTGTGGTCATGCAGAATTGCAAGTATGTGTTACGTTTATGATGCAGTGTTTAATGTCGTAAGTCATTAGGTATGTGTTTATAGGAAGGTGTTTATAGCCTGTGTTTTGCTTACAAATCATTTTACAGTGAGTTTTCCATGAAAGTTAATCAAGTGCCTTTCCCAGTGAAAATAAGTGAACTATTTGTACTTTAGCGTGTGTGTAGTTGTATTATATGTTTAGATTCTGCTGCTATTCTCTTTTTATTATCTATGCATAGTACCTTTAATACATCATTACCTCTAACCAGTGCACCTGCACATTGACTCTGTATCAGTACCCCCTGTATATAGCCTCCACATTGACTCTGTATCAATACCCCCTGTATATAGCCTCCACATTGACTCTGTATCAGTACCCCCTTGTATAAAGCCTCCACATTGACTCTGTGTATAGTCTCCACATTGACTCTATATCAGTACCTCCCTGTATATAGCCTCCACATTGACTCTGTATCAGTACCCCCTGTATATAGTCTCCACATTGACTCTGTATCAGTACCCCCTGTATATAGTCTCCACATTGACTCTGTATCAGTACCCCCTGTATATAGCCTCCACATTGACTCTGTATCAGTACCGCCTTGACTCATTGACTCTATATCAGTACCCCCTATATAGCCTCCACATTGACTCTATATCAGTACCCCCTTGTATAAAGCCTCCACATTGACTCTGTATCAGTACCCCCTGTATATAGCCTCCACATTGACTCTGTATCAGTACCCCCTGTATATAGTCTCCACATTGACTCTGTATCAGTACCCCCTTGTATAAAGCCTCCACATTGACTCTGTATCAGTACCCCCTGTATATAGCCTCCACATTGACTCTGTATCAGTACCCGCTGTATATAGTCTCCACATTGACTCTGTATCAGTACCCCCTGTATATAGCCTCCACATTGACTCTATATCAGTACCCCCCTGTATATAGCCTCCACATTGACTCTGTATCAGTACCCCCTGTATATTCTCCACATTGACTCTGTATCAATACCCCCTGTATATAGCCTCCACATTGACTCTGTATCAGTACCCCCTTGTATAAAGCCTCCACATTGACTCTGTATCAGTACCCCCTGTGTATAGTCTCCACATTGACTCTATATCAGTACCTCCCTGTATATAGCCTCCACATTGACTCTGTATCAGTACCCCCTGTATATAGTCTCCACATTGACTCTGTATCAGTACCCCCTGTATATAGTCTCCACATTGACTCTGTATCAGTACCCCCTGTATATAGCCTCCACATTGACTCTGTATCAGTACCGCCTTGTATAAAGCCTCCACATTGACTCTATATCAGTACCCCCTATATATAGCCTCCACATTGACTCTATATCAGTACCCCCTTGTATAAAGCCTCCACATTGACTCTGTATCAGTACCCCCTGTATATAGCCTCCACATTGACTCTGTATCAGTACCCCCTGTATATAGTCTCCACATTGACTCTGTACCAGTACCCTCCTGTATATAGCCTCCACATTGACTCTGTACCGGTACCCCCTGTATATAGCCTCCACATTGACTCTGTACCGATACCCCCTGTATATAGCCTCCACATTGACTCTGTACCGGTACCCCCTGTATATAGCATCCACATTGACTCTGTACCGGTACCCCCTGTATATAGCATCCACATTGACTCTGTACCGGTACCCCCTGTATATAGTCTCCACATTGACTCTGTACTGGTACCCCCTGTATATAGCATCCACATTGACTCTGTACCGGTACCCTCCTGTATATAGCCTCCACATTGACTCTGTACCGGTACCCTCCTGTATATAGCCTCCACATTGACTCTGTATCAGTACCCCCTGTATATAGTCTCCACATTGACTCTGTACTGGTACCCCCTGTATATAGCCTCCACATTGACTCTGTACCGGTACCCTCCTGTATATAGCCTCCACATTGACTCTGTATCAGTACCCCCTGTATATAGCCTCCACATTGACTCTGTACCGGTACCCCCTGTATATAGCCTCCACATTGACTCTGTATCGGTACCCCCCTGTATATAGCCTCCACATTGACTCTGTACCGGTACCCTCCTGTATATAGCCTCCACATTGCCTCTGTATCGGTACCCCCTGTATATAGTCTCCACATTGACTCTGTACCGGTACCCCCTGTATATAGCCTCCACATTGGCTCTGTATCAGTACCCCCTGTATATAGCCTCCACATTGACTCTGTACCGGTACCCCCTGTATATAGCCTCCACATTGACTCTGTACCGGTACCCCCTGTATATAGCCTCCACATTGACTCTGTACCGGTACCCCCTGTATATAGCCTCCACATTGACTCTGTATCAGTACCCCCTGTATATAGCCTCCACATTGACTCTGTACCAGTACCCCTCTGTATATAGTCTCCACATTCACTCTGTACCGGTATCCCCTGTATATAGCCTCCACATTGACTCTGTATCAGTACCCCCTGTATATAGTCTCCACATTGACTCTGTACCGGTACCCCCTGTATATAGCCTCCACATTGACTCTGTATCGGTACCCCCTGTATATAGCCTCCACATTGACTCTGTACCGGTACCCCCTGTATATAGCCTCCACATTGACTCTGTACCGGTACCCCCTGTATATAGCCTCCACATTGACTCTGTACCGGTACCCCCTGTATATAGCCTCCACATTGACTCTGTATCAGTACCCCCTGTATATAGTCTCCACATTGACTCTGTACCGGTACCCCCTGTATATAGCCTCCACATTGACTCTGTATCGGTACCCCCCTGTATATAGCCTCCACATTGACTCTGTATCAGTACCCCCCTGTATATAGTCTCCACATTGACTCTGTACCGGTACCCCTCTGTATATAGCCTCCACATTGACTCTGTATCAGTACCCCCTGTATATAGTCTCCACATTGACTCTGTACCGGTACCCCCCTGTATAGGGCCTCCACATTGACTCTGTACCGGTACCCCCCTGTATATGGCCTCCACATTGACTCTGTACCGGTACCCCCCTGTATAGGGCCTCCACATTGACTCTGTACCGGTACCCCCTGTATATAGCCTCCACATTGACTCTGTATCAGTACCCCCCTGTATATAGCCTCCACATTGACTCTGTACCAGTACCCCTCTGTATATAGTCTCCACATTCACTCTGTACCGGTATCCCCTGTATATAGCCTCCACATTGACTCTGTATCAGTACCCCCTGTATATAGTCTCCACATTGACTCTGTACCGGTACCCCCTGTATATAGCCTCCACATTGACTCTGTATCGGTACCCCCCTGTATATAGCCTCCACATTGACTCTGTATCAGTACCCCCCTGTATATAGTCTCCACATTGACTCTGTAACGGTACCCCTCTGTATATAGCCTCCACATTGGCTCTGTATCAGTACCCCCCTGTATATAGCCTCCACATTGACTCTGTACCGGTACCCCCCTGTATAGGGCCTCCACATTGACTCTGTACCGGTACCCCCCTGTATATGGCCTCCACATTGACTCTGTACCGGTACCCCCCTGTATAGGGCCTCCACATTGACTCTGTACCGGTACCCCCGTGTATAGGGCCTCCTCATTGACTCTGTATCAGTACCCCCCTGTATATAGCCTCGCAATTGTTATTTTACTGCTGGTCTTTAATTATTTGTTACTTTTATTTCATATTTTTTACTTAACACATATTTTCTTAAAACTGCATTGTTGGTTAAGGGCTTGTAAGTAAGCATTTCACTGTTGTATTCGTCTCATGTGACAAATAACATTTGACTTGATTTGATTATTGTATTTGTCCGTTCATATTTTGGACAGGCCATTGGGTTGTTAGCTTTTCCAGGCAGGTGTGCATTGATTCCTCCCATGTTTGGTGTTGCTATGCCTGTAGCCTGGGTTGTCATGCCTCTGAGTATACGTACACACTGTTTGGGTAGTGCTGCTGTCTACGTAATGTGGGATTGGAGAAGGATTTGTCTAAATTCAGATTACCCTGCAAAAGTCAAGTAAATAACTTTGTCAAAGCATGTAATAAACAGAAAGTTACAAATCCCTTTGCGTGCTGATGCGTTTTGTGAGTTGAGTATTGGTGAGATTTAGGTCATTGTTTTGTGTTCATACATGGTGAGAATCCCAAAAAGTACCCAGTAGAGTCCATTATGGGCCCTGGTTAGAAGTAGTGCACTACAAAGGGAATAGGGTGCAATTTGGGACACAATGGTGACCCTGTGGACATGAAAATAGATTTGATTCTAGTCTGTCAATATGGATAGCCAATGCTAGAGGATGTGTGCTTGAATGCTTGGCTCTGTGTGCATGTGTATCTACTGAATGCTTACGTGCAGGCCTGTGTGTTTGTGTTGTGTATGTACTGAATGCTTACGTGCAGGCCTGTGTGGTTGTGTATGTACTGAATGCTTATGTGAAGACCTGTGTGTTTGTGTTGTGTATGTACTGAATGCTAATGTGCATGCCTGTGTGGTGGTGTTGTTTATGTACTGAATGCTTACGTGCAGGCCTGTGTGTTTGTGTTGTGCATGTACTGAATTCTTATGTGCAGGCCTGTTTGTTTGTGTTGTGTATGTACTGAATGCTTATGTAAATGCCTGTGTGTTTGTGTTGTGTATGTACTGAATGCTTACGTAAATGCCTGTGTGTTTGTGTTGTGTATGTACTGAATGCTTGCGTGCAGGCCTGTGTGGTTGTGTATGTACTGAATGCTTATGTGAAGACCTGTGTGTTTGTGTTGTGTATGTACTGAATGCTAACGTGCAGGCCTTTGTGGTTGTGTTGTGTATGTACGGAACGTTAACATGCAGGCCTGTGTCTTTGTGTTGTGTATGTACTGAATGCTAACGTGCAGGCCTGTGTGGTTGTGTTGTGTATGTACTGAACGCTAACGTGCAGGCCTGTGTGGTTGTGTATGTACTGAATGCTTATGTGAAGACCTGTGTGTTTGTGTTGTGTATGTACTGAATGCTAACGTGCAGGCCTTTGTGGTTGTGTTGTGTATGTACGGAACGTTAACGTGCAGGCCTGTGTGTTTGTGTTGTGTGTATGTACTGAATGATAACATGCAGACCTGTGCGTTTGTGTTGTGTATGTACTGAATGCTTATGTGAAGACCTGTGTGTTTGTGTTGTGTATGTACTGAATGCTAACGTGAAGGCCTTTGTGGTTGTGTTGTGTATGTACGGAACGTTAACGTGCAGGCCTGTGTGTTTGTGTTGTGTGTATGTACTGAATGATAACATGCAGGCCCTTGCATTTGTGTTGTGTATGTACTGAATGCTAACGTGCATGCCTGTGCGTTTGTGTTGTGTATGTACTGAATGCTAACGTGCAGGCCTGTGTGGTTATGTTGTGTATGTACTGAATGCTAACGTGCAGGCCTGTGTGTTTGTTTTGTGTATGTACTGGATGATAACATGCAGACCTGTGCGTTTGTGTTGTGTATGTACTGAATGCTAACGTGCAGGCCTGTGTGGTTATGTTGTGTATGTACTGAATGATAACATGCAGACCTGTGCATTTGTGTTGTGTATGTACTGAATGCTAACGTGCAGGCCTGTGTGGTTATGTTGTGTATGTACTGAATGATAACATGCAGACCTGTGCGTTTGTGTTGTGTATGTACTGAACGCTAACGAGCAGGCCTATGTGTTTGTTTTGTGTATGTACTGAATGATAACATGCAGACCTGTGCGTTTGTGTTGTGTATGTACTGAATGCTAACGTGCAGGCCTGTGTGGTTATGTTGTGTATGTACTGAATGCTAACGTGCAGGCCTGTGTGTTTGTTTTGTGTATGTACTGGATGATAACATGCAGACCTGTGCGTTTGTGTTGTGTATGTACTGAATGCTAACGTGCAGGCCTGTGTGGTTATGTTGTGTATGTACTGAATGATAACATGCAGACCTGTGCGTTTGTGTTGTGTATGTACTGAATGCTAACGTGCAGGCCTGTGTGGTTGTGTTGTGTATGTACTGAATGCTAACGTGCAGGCCTGTGTGGTTATGTTGTGTATGTACTGAATGCTAACGTGCAGGCCTGTGTGGTTATGTTGTGTATGTACTGAATGCTAACGTGCAGGCCTGTGTGGTTATGTTGTGTATGTACTGGATGCTAACGTGCAGGCCCGTGTGTTTGTGTTGTGTATGTACTGGATACTTACGTGCAGGCCTGTGCGTTTGTGTTGTGTATGTACTGGATGCTAAAGTGCAGGTCTGTATGTTTGTGTTGTGTATGTACTGAATGCTTACATGCAGGCCTGTGTGTTTGTGTTGTGTGTGTACTGAATGCTTACGTGCAGGCCTGTGTTTGTGTTGTGCATGTACTGAATTCTTACGTGCAGGCATGTGTGGTTGTGTTGTGTATGTACTGAATGCTTACGTGCACTTACAGCCATCTGCTATAAGCCAGATGGCTGTTCTCCGCTCTCTGAACTCTACAGTGACAGGTGGCCGTCCTGTCCCTGACCCTATGCCGACCTTGCTGGCCCTGTCACCTCCTTATGTCACATCGCGTTGTTCTGACGATGGCCTGTCATAGGCTCTCATACATTCTGCTCATACATTTCCTGCCAGCCTGTGGCCTTGTGTAGTACACATGCTTACACACCGCAGCCAAGCACATACAACTAAACACACACACACCAGCTCACACAACTCTACATCTAAACACACAGCAACCCACATCTCTCTCATATTTACCCATCAAATATTCATTGGGATGGGCTATTTACACCAGCTAAGTGCCTTACACTGTTCCAGACAAGACAGCACTACACTGAGACTTACTCATTCTTCAGGTTCCCTAACCACTACTAACCACTACTAACCACTACCACAGAGAGGAGAGGAGAGGGAGGGAGGAGAGGAGAGGAGGAGGAGAGGAGAGGAGAGGAGAGGAGAGGAGAGGAGAGGAGAGGAGAGGAGAGGAGAGGAGAGGAGAGGAGAGGAGAGGAGAGGAGAGGAGAGGAGAGGAGAGGAGCTGTTAGATAGGCCTGCTGTAGAGAGATGGGGACAAGAGAGAGAAAACACAGATGAACAGAAGAGAGCAAGAGAGGATAGAGGATAGCTTTAAAGGAGAGAATCAATGTGGGACAGAGTGGTAATGAAATATAGTGGGAGAGGAATTGAGAGGAGGGAGAGATGGAGAGATAGAAAGGTGATAAATGAGGGAAGCTGCAAGCTTGAAGTGTTACTTGATAACATGAGTGGAGATCTAAGTTCTCTAACCACCATCGGTCAGTCACTCTCTCAGGCTCTCTATTTACAGCTGAAGAGAGGGATGACAGAGAAGAGGGAGATGAGAGGGGCAGAGAAAGAGGAGAGATGAGAGAGATGAAAAGAGAGGACAAGATGAAAAAGAGAGCTCTATCTATCTAGCGCTGTAAACACTCAAAACAAAAATAGTCTGCTTCATTTGCATGTCTTCTGTCTGCTAGCTCTGTGACCAGCCCTTATGCAACCTTAAAGTGCCCAACGTTATTAATCAATACAGCCCCCCTCCCATGACCTCCTGCAGGTTAGCGTTTCCCGTCATGAATCTTGTTCTGGAGGCAGCCCTGCAGAGTTGTCACCAAACCCTAACCTTAACCCTAACCTTACCACACTGCTAACCATAATGCCTAACCCTATCCTTCAATTTTGGTAACTTTTACAATATAGCCAATTTTTACAATACACCACATGGTCAAAATTATTTGAGAAACACACTAAAGGTTATTAGGTACACTATATATACAAAAGTATGTGGACACCCTTTCAAATTAGTGGATTCTGTTATTTCAGCCACACTGCTGACAGGTGTATAAAATCGAGCACACAGCCATGCAATCATATTGCAAACATTGGCAGTAGATAGGCCTTACTGAAGAGCTCAAATTTGGGTTTGGCGGATGCCAGGAGAACGCTACCTGTCCGAATGAATAGTGCCAACTTTAAAGTTTGGTGGAGGAGGAATAATGGTCTGGGGCTGTTTCTCATGGTTCGGGCTTGGCCTCTTAGTTCCATCTTAGCTGCCAGAGTCGCCCGTCTGTCCCGAGCTGTCTGTCCCGAGCTGCCAGAGTCGCCCGTCTGTCCCGAGCTGCCAGAGTCGCCCGTCTGTCCCGAGCTGCCAGAGTCGCCCGTCTGTCCCGAGCTGCCAGAGTCGCCCGTCTGTCCCGAGCTGCCAGAGTCGCCCGTCTGTCCCGAGCTGCCAGAGTCGCCCGTCTGTCCCGAGCTGCCAGAGTCGCCCGTCTGTCCCGAGCTGCCAGAGTCGCCCGTCTGTCCCGAGCTGCCAGAGTCGCCCGTCTGTCCCGAGCTGCCAGAGTCGCCCGTCTGTCCCGAGCTGCCAGAGTCGCCCGTCTGTCCCGAGCTGCCAGAGTCGCCCGTCTGTCCCGAGCTGCCAGAGTCGCCCGTCTGTCCCGAGCTGCCAGAGTCGCCCGTCTGTCCCGAGCTGCCAGAGTCGCCCGTCTGTCCCGAGCTGCCAGAGTCGCCCGTCTGTCCCGAGCTGCCAGAGTCGCCCGTCTGTCCCGAGCTGCCAGAGTCGCCCGTCTGTCCCGAGCTGCCAGAGTCGCCCGTCTGTCCCGAGCTGCCAGAGTCGCCCGTCTGTCCCGAGCTGCCAGAGTCGCCCGTCTGTCCCGAGCTGCCAGAGTCGCCCGTCTGTCCCGAGCTGCCAGAGTCGCCCGTCTGTCCCGAGCTGCCAGAGTCGCCCGTCTGTCCCGAGCTGCCAGAGTCGCCCGTCTGTCCCGAGCTGCCAGAGTCGCCCCGTCTGTCCCGAGCTGCCAGAGTCGCCCGTCTGTCCCGAGCTGCCAGAGTCGCCCGTCTGTCCCGAGCTGCCAGAGTCGCCCGTCTGTCCCGAGCTGCCAGAGTCGCCCGTCTGTCCCGAGCTGCCAGAGTCGCCCGTCTGTCCCGAGCTGCCAGAGTCGCCCGTCTGTCCCGAGCTGCCAGAGTCGCCCGTCTGTCCCGAGCTGCCAGAGTCGCCCGTCTGTCCCGAGCTGCCAGAGTCGCCCGTCTGTCCCGAGCTGCCAGAGTCGCCCGTCTGTCCCGAGCTGCCAGAGTCGCCCGTCTGTCCCGAGCTGCCAGAGTCGCCCGTCTGTCCCGAGCTGCCAGAGTCGCCCGTCTGTCCCGAGCTGCCAGAGTCGCCCGTCTGTCCCGAGCTGCCAGAGTCGCCCGTCTGTCCCGAGCTGCCAGAGTCGCCCGTCTGTCCCGAGCTGCCAGAGTCGCCCGTCTGTCCCGAGCTGCCAGAGTCGCCCGTCTGTCCCGAGCTGCCAGAGTCGCCCGTCTGTCCCGAGCTGCCAGAGTCGCCCGTCTGTCCCGAGCTGCCAGAGTCGCCCGTCTGTCCCGAGCTGCCAGAGTCGCCCGTCTGTCCCGAGCTGCCAGAGTCGCCCGTCTGTCCCGAGCTGCCAGAGTCGCCCGTCTGTCCCGAGCTGCCAGAGTCGCCCGTCTGTCCCGAGCTGCCAGAGTCGCCCGTCTGTCCCGAGCTGCCAGAGTCGCCCGTCTGTCCCGAGCTGCCAGAGTCGCCCGTCTGTCCCGAGCTGCCAGAGTCGCCCGTCTGTCCCGAGCTGCCAGAGTCGCCCGTCTGTCCCGAGCTGCCAGAGTCGCCCGTCTGTCCCGAGCTGCCAGAGTCCCCCGTCTGTCCCGAGCTGCCAGAGTCGCCCGTCTGTCCTGAGCCGCCACCGCGGACAGACGCCCACCCAGACCCTCCCCGATAGGTTCAGGTTTTGCGGCCGGAGTCCGCACCTTTGGGGGGGTTACTGTCACGTTCTGACCTTAGTTCCTTTGTTATGTCTTTGTTTTAGGTTGGTCAGGGTGTGAGTTGGGGTGGGTAGTCTATGTTCTTTTTGTGTTTGGCCTAGTATGGTTCTCAATCAGAGGCAGGTGTTGTTCGTTGTCTCTGATTGAGAATCATACTTAGGTAGCCTGTTTTCCCCATTTTGGTTGTGGGTGTTTAATTTCTGTTTAGTGTTTTCTGCACCTTACAGGACTGTTTCATTTTTTTCGTTTATTCACGTTGTTGTTTTTTGTATTTCAGTGTTCAGCTAAATAAATCATGAACACGTACCACGCTGCGCTTTGGTCCACACCTTCTTCCATCTACGAAACCCATTACACTTAACTCTAAGCATACAATGACATTCCAGTAAGGCCCTTTCCTGTTTCAGCATGACAATACTCCTGTGCACAAATCAAATCAAATCAAATTTGAGTTGGCAGCAGCCACTCAATGTTAGTGATGACTGTTTTACAGTCTGATAGCCATGAGATAGAAGCTGTTTTTCAGTCTCTCGGTCCCAGCTTTGATGCACCTGTACTGGCCTCGCCTTCTGGATGATAGCGGGGTGAACAGGCAGTGGCTCGGGTGGTTGTTGTCCTTGATGATCTTTATGGCCTTCCTGTGACATCGGGTGGTGTAGGTGTCCTGGAGGGCAGGTAGTTTGCCCCCCGGTAATGCATTGTGCAGACCTCACTACCCTCTGGAGAGCCTTACGGTTGTGGGCGGAGCAGTTGCCGTACCAGGCTGTGATACAGCCCGACAGGATGCTCTCGATTGTGCATCAGTAAAAGTTTGTGAGTGTTTTTGGTGACAAACTAAAGGTTGAAGAGGCATTGTTCTTCACCACGCTGTCTGTGTGGGTGGACCATTTCAGTTTGTCCATGATGTGTACGCAGAAGAACCTAAAACTTTCCACCTTCTCCACTACTGTCCCGTCGATGTGGATAGGGGGGGTGCTCCCTCTGCTGTTTCCTGAAGTCCACGATCATCTCCTTTGTTTTGTTGATGTTGAGTGTGAGGTTATTTTCCTGACACCACACTCCGAGGGCCCTCACCTCCTCCCTGTAGGACGTCTCGTCATTGTTGGTAATCAAGCCTACCACTGTAGTGTCATCTGCAACTTGATGATTGAGTTGGAGGCATGCATGGCCACGCAGTCATGGCTGAACATGGAGTACAGGAGAGGGCTGAGAACGCACCATTGTGGGGCCCCAGTGTTGAGGATCAGCAGGGTGGAGATGTTGTTTCCTACCCTCACCACCTGGGGGCGGCCCATCAGAAAGTCCAGGACCCAGTTTCACAGGGAGAGTACTATGGTGTTAAATGCTGAGCTGTAGTCGATGAACAGCATTCCTACATAGGTATTCCTCTTGTCCAGATGGGTTAGGGCAGTGTGCAGTGTGATTACAAGGTCCATACAGAAATGGTTTGTTGAGGTCGGTGTTGAAGAACTAGACTGGCCTGCACAGAGCCCTGACCTCAACCACATCGAACACTTTTGAGATGAATTGGAACGCCGATTGCGAGCCAAACCTAATCGCCCAACATCAGTGCCCGACCTCACTAATGCTCTTTTATCTGAATGGAAGCAAGTCCCTGCAGCAATGTTCCAACATCTAGTGGAAAACCTCCCCAGAAGAGTGGCAAAGGGGGGACCAACTCCTTATTTAATATTAGGCCAGGATTTTGTAATGAGATATTCGACGAGCAGATATTCGACTTTTGGCCACGTAGTGTAAATGTTAACCTGCTGACCTTCTTAAACCTGCTGACCTTCTTAAACCTGTGTCACGCCTTGGTCATTGTATTTTGTGTTTTTGTTATATGTTTGGGTAGGCCAGGGTGTGACATGGGTTTATATGTTGTATTCGTATTGGGGTTTGTATTATTTGGGATAGCGGCTGATTAGGGGTGTTGTTAGGCTTGGCTGCCTGAGGCGATTCTCAATCAGAGTCAGGTGCTTTTCGTTGTCTCTGATTGGGAACCGCATTTAGGCAGCCTGAGTTTCGCTTTGTATTTCGTGGGTGATTGTTCCTGTCTTTGTGTAGTATTCACCAGATAGGCTTTAATAGGTTTCACGTTCCGTTTGTTGTTTTTGTATTTAGTTATTTCATTGTATCGTTTCGTTTTCTTCATTAAAGATCATGAGTAACAAACACGCTGCATTTCGGTCCGACTCTCTTCCTTCAACAGACGAACGCCGTTACAGAATCACCCAACACTCACGGACCGAGCAGTGTGTAAACTGGCTGCGCCAGCGACAGTTTCAGCAGCGGAAGGAGGACGTTATGGACGGTAGAGGCATGGAGTATACGACGTGGGAAGAAATCGACAGGTGGGCGGCCGACCCAGAGAGAGTGCAGCCCCCTTCCTGGGATTCTCTGCAGCAGTGCGAAGAGGGCTACAGGCGAATGGAGTCACAAAGGAAAACACAGCGACGCAGAGCGAAAACCGAAAGTCACCCCAAAAAATGTATTGGGGGGGGCTTAGGGAGAGTATGGCTGAGTCAGGAGATAGACCTGAGCCAACTCTCCTTGTTTATCGTGAGGAGCCAAGGAGGAGACCAGAACCAGAGCCAGTGTTAGAGGTGAGAGAAGCAGAGACTGTGAAGGAGTTAATGGGGAAAGTGGAGTGGAGAGTAATGAGGGAGTTGCTAGCTTGGTGCTATAGATACAATATTCGTCCGACGGATCGTGTCGGGGATTTGATAGCACCTGAGTTAGCGCTCTATACTCAACCTGAGGTGCGTGTTAGTCGGCTGGTGAAGTTGGTGCCAGCCTCACGCACCAGGCCTCCTGTGCACATCCCTAGCGATCTAGCCCATTCTGTGCCACCTCCACACTCCAGTCCTCCGGTAGCAGCTCCCCGCACCAGGCTTCCTGTGCGTGTCCTCGATCCAGTACCACCAGTTCCAGCACCACGCACCAGGCCTTCTGTGCGCCTCGCCTGTTCAGCGCAGCCAGCGCTTTTCTCCTCTCCTGCGCTGTCGGAGTCTCCCGCCTGTTTAGCGCAGCCAGAGCTTTTCTCCTCTCCTGCGCTGTCGGAGTCTCCCGCCTGTTTAGCGCAGCCAGAGCCTTTCTCCTCTCCTGCGCTGCCGGAGTCTCCCGTCTGCCCAGCGCCGCCAGTGCTCCCAGTCTGCCCAGCGCCGCCAGTGCTCCCAGTCTGCCCAGCGCCGCCAGTGCTCCCAGTCTGCCCAGCGCCGCCAGTGCTCCCAGTCTGCCCAGCGCCGCCAGTGCTCCCAGTCTGCCCAGCTCCGCCAGTGCTCCCAGTCTGCCCAGCTCCGCCAGTGCTCCCAGTCTGCCCAGCGCCGCCAGTGCTCCCAGTCTGCCCAGCGCCGCCAGTGCTCCCAGTCTGCCCAGTGCCGCCAGTGCTCCCAGTCTGCCCAGCGCCGCCAGTGCCGCCAGTCAGCCCAGCGCCGCCAGACAACCAGTCTCTTCCAGATCTGCCAGACAACCAGAATCTTCCAGATCTGCTTGTCAACCTGACTCTTCCAGTTCCACCAGCCAGCCAGGATTTACCGGAGCCTACTACCTGCCTGAGCTTCATCTCAGTACTGGGCTTCCTCTCAGTACTGAGCTTCCTCTCACTACTGGGCTTCCTCTCAGTCCCGGGCTGCCCCTCTGTCCCGAGCTGCCCCTCTGTCCTGAGCTTCCCCTCTGTCCCGAGCTGCCCCTCTGTCCCGAGCTGCCCCTCTGTCCCGAGCTGCCCCTCTGTCCCGAGATGCCCCTCTGTCCCGAGATGCCCCTCAGTTATGTGGGGATCTGGGTGAGGACTATTAGGCCATGGTCAGCGGAGAGGGTGGATTATCCCAGGACGCGAAGGGGAGGAACAAGGACATTAATGGAGTGGGGTCCACGTCCCGAGCCAGAACCGCCACCATGGACAGACGCCCACCCGGACCCTCCCTATGCTTTTGAGGTGCGTCCGGGAGTCCGCACCTTAGGGGGGGGGGTTCTGTCACGCCTTGGTCATTGTATTTTGTGTTTTTGTTATATGTTTGGGTAGGCCAGGGTGTGACATGGGTTTATATGTTGTATTCGTATTGGGGTTTGTATTATTTGGGATCGCGGCTGATTAGGGGTGTTGTTAGGCTTGGCTGCCTGAGGCGATTCTCAA